>NW_024103603.1:0-25260 GCF_003945595.2 Pipra filicauda
GAAAGGCCCCTTCCCTGCTTCCATGGGACACTTCCCACCTGGAAAGGCCCCTTCCCTGCTTCCCTGGGACACTTCCCACCTGGAAACACCCTTCCCTGCTTCCCTGGGACACTTCCCACCTGGAAACGCCCCTTCCCTGCTTCCTGGGGACACTTCCCACCTGGAAACGCCCCTTCCCTGCTCCCCTGGGGACACTTCCCACCTGGAAACGCCCCTTCCCTGCTTCCCTGGGACACTTCCCACCTGGAAACGCCCCTTCCCTGCTTCCATGGGACACTTCCCACCTGGAAACGCCCCTTCCCTGCTTCCCTGGGGACACTTCCCACCAGGAAAGGCCCCTTCCCTGCTTCCCTGGGACACTTCCCAGCTGGAAAGGCCCCTTCCCTGGGGACACTTCCCACCAGGAAAGGCCCCTTCCCTGGGGACAC
The DNA here is from genome assembly GCF_003945595.2 of Pipra filicauda. Taxonomy (NCBI): domain Eukaryota; kingdom Metazoa; phylum Chordata; class Aves; order Passeriformes; family Pipridae; genus Pipra; species Pipra filicauda. The sequence goes on from NW_024103603.1 coordinate 429, forward strand.
TTCCCACCTGGAAAGGCCCCTTCCCTGGGGACACTTCCCAGGAAAGGCCCCTTCCCTGGGACACTTCCCACCTGGAAAGGCCCCTTCCCTGGGGACACTTCCCAGCTGGAAAGGCCCCTTCCCTGGGGACACTTCCCAGCTGGAAAGGCCCCTTCCCTGGGGACACTTCCCAGGAAAGGCCCTCCCGCAGGTGTCCCGGCTGAAGCAGGCGCTGCAGGAGAGCCAGGCCGAGCGGGAGAACGTCCTGCTGGATAAGGAGGTGCTGCTCCAGCGCCTGCACAACCTGGAGCAGGAGATGGACGCCCGGAAGCGCTCCCAGGACGATCGATCCCGGCACGTCAAAACGCTGGAGGTGGGAATGTGATCCCAAAAAAATAATCCCTCCCTCTCCCCGGCCCTGCAGTGCCCGGCGCCGACAGCGAGGGGCAGAGCCTGCCTGTCATTCCCAACGCCTGGAAGCGCTGGGATGGGATCAGATTCCCGATTTTACTGGTTGCCGGCGCGGCCGCTCTTCCCGGCTCTTCCCGGCTCTTCCCGGTGCCTCTCCAGGGCTCAGTGGGGGCTTCTCCCCCCCCGGGGTGCTGGGTCATATCCCAGCATGTCCAGTCTCGTATCCCAGCATTTCCCATCCCTTCCCCAATCCCGGGATGCGTCGGAGCTCCCCGGCTTTGCGTTTTTGGGAGCGGATCCGTTTCCTCTGGAATTCCCGCGCCTTTCCCGCTTCCCGTCGTTCATCCCACACCCCCCCCGTGGCTCGAACCGACCTTTCTCATCCCGAGTCTTTTGCAGGAAAAGTCCAAGCGGCTGGAAGTGGAGCTGGATGAGGAGAGGAGCACGGTGGAGCTGCTGACGGAGCGGGTCAACCGGAGCAGGGACCAGGTGGGAGCCGGGAGAACTCGGGAGAACTCGGGAGAACTCGGGAATCCTGGAATTAACACCACATTAACGACTCCCTAACGAGCAGCTCCGTCACTAAATTCGATGGGAACGACAATGGGAATGAAATGTTGGAAAAGTTTGGGCGTGAATGGGAATTACACGAGTTTAGGGAAGAAAGGAAAAAAAATCCAAAAGAAATTCCCAGGAATTTACGGGGCGAGATTTGGGGTTGGGGTGGGAATTTGGGGGCTGAAATCCGCTTAAATCCCGGACTCTTCCCTCCGTCTGACCCCACCTGGTTATTCCCTCAAAGCTGGAGCTGCTGGAGCCTCCTGGGATTCACCAGGATCCCAATGGAGCCTCCTGGGATTCACCAGGATCCCAATGGAGCCTCCTGGGATTCACCAGGATCCCGGGATTGGCCTCCCCCTCCTGCCCCACAGGGATCCAGCCTGGGGCTTGGAAAGGGAATTCCCTCCCCTCAGGCTCTGACAAAACGGGTGGGTTTCCCTCTTTTCCATCTGGGAAACATCCCGGGGGATGCTTTTCCCGCAACCCCTGGACGTGCCTGAGGGCAGTTCTGGTTCGTTCCATCCGTGGATCAAACCCATTCCCGCCCCCCAGTCCCCAAATCCCAGTTCAACCAGTCGAAACCCTCCGGTGGGAAACTCCAGCCCCGGAGCTCTCCGGGCTGCTCGTGGGATTTGGTTTGGGAAGGACCCGAAAATCCTCCCGGTGGAGGTTTTTGGTGTCCCGTGGGATGGGACACCCGAGCCTGCCCGGCGGGAATTCCGGCGGGAATTCTGGTGGGAATTCCGGTGGGAATTCCGGCGGCTCCCGTTGTCCCACCACCGCCTGGCAAAGGACGTGGCCAAATCCCGACCCGGAGCCGTGTCCTCGTTCCCAGATCGAGCAGCTGCGGGCGGAGCTGCTCCAGGAACGCTCCAGCCGGCAGGACCTGGAATGTGACAAGGTGTCCCTGGAGCGGCAGGTAGGGATGAGCCGCGGCAGGGACGGATCCAGCTGGATCCCCCACCACATCCCTGTGTCCCGGGGGCAGCGGGATGGACCCTTTTCCCTGGAAAAGCCTCTTGGAGCACCCCTTGGGAGCGAGGCCGCGTTCCCGAGGAGCTCTTCCCGCTGCCAGATCATTCCTCCTCCGTGCTCCGGATCCATCCCATCATTCCCATTCCCATCCCTGGAGCCCTCTGCCACCTCCCAGAGGTGGCACTCCCACTCCCAGGGCGCCTTTCCCTGCGGAATTCCCCCCTTTTCCCTCGTGATTCCCACTGTCCTGCCGGGACTTGTTCTCCCAGCCCTTCGTTCCTTAACGAGCCGGCTCCTAACGAGCTGGATCGATGGGAACCGACCTCCCCGAGCTGGGCTTGTTCCCACTCTGGAATTGCCACTTCCCAGGAAAACATGGGGGCTCCTGTTGACACCCGGAGGGGCCTTGGGGGGGAGTTTTTTGGCCGACAAAGGGATTCAGGAGCAGGAATTGGGGAGGTGAAGGGGGACGAGCATCGTGGGGGTGTCACACTCAGTGTTCCCAGTGTATCCCAGTGTATCCCAGTGTATCCCAGTGTATCCCAGTCCCCTCCGGCCTCTCCTCGTGCCCAGGCCGGTGCCAACACGTTAATTGCTGTTATATAACCCGGCTCCTCCTCGGAAAAGGCTTTCTGGGCCCTGACTCACCACCAGCTTTACATAAGCCAGGCCTGGGACCTTCCCCGCCCAGCCCAGAGCCCCGGGGTGGGGGGTGACAGGGGGAAAATTTTGGGGGGATTTTGCAGAATTGGGGAGGGGTGACAGGGGTATAATTTTGGGGGGATTTTGCAGAATTGGGGAGGGGTGACAGGGGTAAAATTTTGGGGGGATTTTGCAGAATTGGGGAGGGGTGACAGGGGTATAATTTTGGGGAGGGGATTTTGCAGAAGTGTGGGGTGTGGTGACAGGGATAAAATTTTGAGGGGGGGATTTTGCAGAAGTGGGGAGGGGGGAGGGTGACAGGGATAATTTTGTGTGTGGGGGGGTGATTTTGCAGAACAAGGAGCTGAAGAACCGCCTGGCCAGTTCCGAGGGGCAGCACCGGCCCAGCAGCAACGTGTCCCAGCTGGAAGCGCGGCTGGAGGAGCTGCAGGACCAGCTGCAGGCCGAGGAGAGGTACCCTGGGGACCCCCGGGGTTTAGGGGGTGCCTTCCCTGCCTGGGTGGGGGTCCCCCAATCCCCTCTGTGGCTCTTCCACAGGGAGAAGAACGTCCTGCTCTCCTCCAACCGCAAGCTGGAGAGGAAGGTGAAGGAACTCACCATCCAGATCGACGACGAGCGGCAGAGCGTCAGCAACCAGAAGGACCAGGTTGGGTGGGGATGGGAGGCTGCCAGGGGGGGGCTCTGGGGGACCTTTTACCCGCTCTAATCCCATGGGATTCCAGCTGAGCCTGCGGGTGAAGGCCCTGAAGCGGCAGGTGGACGAGGCGGAGGAGGAGATCGAGCGCCTGGAGGGCGCGCGGAAGAAGGCGCAGCGGGAGCTGGAGGAGCAGCACGAGCTCAACGAGCAGCTGCAGAACCGCGTCAAGGCGCTGGAGAAGGAGGCCTGGTAGGGAATCCTGGGGGTCCGGGGAGGTCCTGGAGCCGCGACGGGGGGTCCTGGAGCCGTGACAGGGGGAGGGCTGAGCCCGGGTTTCCCGCCCCCAGGCGCAGAGCCGCGCGCTCGGCCGCCGACTCGTCGCTGCAGGACGAGCAGCTGAGCTCGGACGAGGAGTTCGACAGCGCCTACGGCCCGTCCTCCATCACCTCCCTGCTCAACGAGCCCAACCTCCAGACCAGCTCCTGCTGACACACCGCAGTGGGGCCAGTTCCCCCTTCGGATGCTGCTGCTGCTCGAGGAAAAAAAAACACTTCCGAGGACATGAAGGAAGGAAGGGTGGGAACCCCCTGGGAACCTCCTGGGAACCTCTTGGGGACCTCCTGGGGACCCCCTGGGAACCCTTGGGGCCCCCCCCGGACTCTGTTCTCAGCTCTGTATCTTCCCACGGGTCTCAGGGCGTGTTTGCACCGTGGTTTGGGGCCGGGGGGACCTGCTGGGCCACGCCGGTGTCCCCCGGGGGAGGGACCCACTCGCCGTCCCCGCTGCCCCCTCGGTGGCCACCGTGGCCATGGGGGGGTTCAGGGTCCCGTGGGGGTGTCTGGGGACCCCCCCCGGGTTATTTTTCTATGCAGCCCCTCCTTGCCCCTCCAAGCGCTGTTTTAAATAAACCCTCCCATTTCAGCGCCGGGGGAGCGTCGCGTGTTCCGCTGCCTCTGGCCTGGAGATAAACCCTCGTTATCGCTAATTAACGAGCGCGGGAGCCCTGCCAGTCGCTAATTAGTGGCTGATTGGCAGGTTCTTCCCGCAGTTCCCCTCGTGGCCTCGAGCGGGGCCGAGCTGGCACCCGGGGGGGGGGGGACACCCCACCCCGCCAAACCCGGCGCTGCTGCCTCAGTTTCCCTTCCCAAAATCCCGGTGCTGTTCCAGCGGGATGCGTCCGGCGGGGAAGGACACGGTGCCACCGGTGCCACCCCCCCAGCGCTGGCCGTGTCACCGCGTCCCCCCCCCCCCGCCCAGGGCCGTGCCCGCGGCGGCCCCGTTGTGGTTCTGCCAGGACCGGCACGACCAGTCCTGCCCTCGGCTCCTCCCGGCCCTGCCCTCGGCTCCTCCCGGCCACGCGTGGCAGGGACGGGGTCACCCCCGGGCCACACCCTCTGCCTCGGGGTCCCCCCCGTGCCTCAGTTTCCCCCCTGGGCACTGCAGAGCTCTGGGGGGGGCTCAGGGGGGTACCCGCAGTGCCAACTCCCACCATGGCCCTGACTGTGAGGGAGCCACATCCTCCATCCCACAGGGAATCCATCCTCGATCCCACTTCCCAAACCCTCCCAGGTCAGCCCATGGTGTCCCCAGTGGCTGCTTGACCCCCTCTGTGCCTCAGTTTCCCCCCCAGGGCTCTGCAGCACCTGGGGGGGCTCAGGGGGGTGCCAGCAGTGCCAGCTCCCACCGTGGGGTTTGCCAGGCCCTGATTTTGGGGGAGCCACGTCCTCCTGATGCCCAAACCCCTCCAGGTCAGCCCTCGGTGTCCCCCCTGTGCCTCAGTGTCCCTGTGGGTGCCACAGAGCTCTGGAGGCTCCGGGGTGCCCGCAGGGAGCAGCTGGCACAGTTTCAGCACTCCCAGGGCCGGAGTTTGCCAAGTTCTGGACTTTACGAACCCCGAGGGAGCCACATCCTCCATCCCACAGGGAATCCCTCTTCCCAAACCCCGCCGGGCCCGGGGCCAGGGTGTCCCCGGCGTGTCCCGGCCCCGGGGCTCCGGAGCGTGGCCCCGGTGACCGCACGGGGCTGGAACGTGGCCCCGGAACGTGGCCCCGGCCCGGCCGAGCCCGGGGCCGGCTGAGCTCATCCCGCGGGAATGCGGCAATTAGGGCCGGGGTGACACTCCCGGGCCACCCGCGGCAATTAGGGCCGGGGTGACACTCCCGGGCCACCCACGCGGCGCGGGGACACGGGCAGGGATGTGGCCGCCGACCCCGCCGTGCCGGACCCCCGGTGCCAAACGGCCCCTGGGCGCGGGGGGCTGGTCCCCGGCACGGTTTGGGGCCCCCTGGCACGGCTGGGCGCGGTTTGGCACGGCGTTGGCATCACCACGGCCCGCACGGCTCGGTCTGGTGAGGCTGGACGGGGGGGGTGGAGGGGCTTGGGGTGGGTTGGCACAGCTTTGGCACGGCTGGGTACGTCTGGGTTTGGCTTGGCACGGCTTTGGCACGGCTGGGTGTGTCAGAGCATGGCTTGGCACAGCTTTGGCACGGCTGGGTGTGTCAGAGCATGGCTTGGCACAGCTTTGGCATGGCCAGGCATGGCTTTGACGTGGCTCAGTGTGGCTTTGGCACATCTGGGTTGGGCTTGGCATGGCTTTGGCACAGCTGGGTATGGCTTTGCCGCGGCTCAGCACAGTTTTGTCACGGCTCTGGAATGGCTGGCACAGCACTGGCACGGCCGGGCACGGCTTTGCCACGGCTCAGCACAGCTTTGGAACGGCCAGACAGGGCTTTGGCACAGCTTTGACGCGGCTCAAGACGAATTTGGCACGTCTGGGCCTGGCTAAACGTGGCTTTGGCACGGCTGGGTTTGGCTGATCAGGACATGGCAGAGCTTGGCACGGCTTTGGCAGAGCTTTGGCACAGCTGGGCACGGTTTTGGCGCTGCCAGACTTTGCCTTGGCACAGTTTTGGCGCGGTTTTAGCCCGGTTTTGGCACCGTCTCCGCGCGGCTTTGGCGCGCCCGGACCCGCCTTGGTCACCTGGGGAGGCGATGGGCGTGGCCACCCCGGGTGGGCGTGACCCAACCCTGGGGCGTGGCCACCTCCCAGGCGGGTACCTGTGCTGGGCGTGGCCCTGGGCGTGGCCCCGCGGGTGGGCGTGTCCCCTGCGGGCGGGCGTGTCCGGTATAGGCGGGCGGGCGGTGGGTCGCGCCCGGGCAGTCTCGGCGGGGCCATGAACGGGCTGAAGGGCTGGTGCGCGGTGCTGGACGTGCGGCCCCACGGCGAGAGCCCGGTGAGGACCCCCCCGGACCCCTCCCCGCGACCCCTCGTGTCCCGAGACCCCCCCCGGGACCCCGCGGTGGGGAGGGGGACGGGCCCCCCCGGCCCCGGCGAGCGCTGCCCGACCCTCTCCCCTCGCCCCGCGGAGCTTCGGGGGGTCCCCGGGGGGCTCGGGGGGGGCTCTGGGTGCTCCCCGGGGGGCTCTGTGGCCGCACCTTCCCCCGGGGGGGGATCGGGGTCGCGCCCACCATCCCCCGAGGGACCCCCCGGCGTTGGCGCTGGGCTCCCACCGTCCCCCGCAGATCCCGGGAAGGCGCTTCCCGAGGGATCCCGGGAATGCCGGCCGGCACATGGTGCCGCGGAGCCATCGGGCCGCCCCCAAAAACGTGGCTTTGGAGGGGGGGTAACGCGCCCCTCGAGCGGCTCCCGGGAAGGAAGGAGGGGTTGGGGGGCGATGGGAACAACCGGGCAGCGGCTCCTTCCCCCCCCCCCCCCGGAATTTGAGCGAATCGTCCCGATTTTTTTTCTCTTCCTCGTCTCCTCGGGTTTTCCCCGGCGCCGTCCGCGGCCGGGACGGGCCCTGGGTGGGGCTGGCGGCGCCCCAAAAACCGGCCCCGCGCCGTCCTGGCGCCCCGGATTCCCGGGAATGGGGCGAAGCCGGCGGCGCTGCCCGGGAGAGCCCGGCCCGGCTCGGCTCGAGGCTTTTTGGGGGGGCCGGAGGGATCCCCCCAAAAAAAAAAAGAGTCGGGCCGCCTTTTCTTCCCCTGTGCCGGCTGCGGGGTGACTCAGCTCTGAGTCTCCTCAAGGAGAGTCTCCTCATTCCCGGCGGCTTTTCCAGCCTTATAAGGAGCGATCGCGGCGTTGGGCTCGTCGGTTAATGGGGTTGGGGCAGATAAGCGGCTCCAGCGCCGGCGATCCCCAAAATTCCGGCTGCTGATCCTCGCTGATACCCCCCCTCCTCCCTCGGCTCAGGTCTGGCCTGTTCCCGGGCGGGACAGACAGACGGACGGACCTTCCCGAGGGTTGCAAAACATCGGGATCGGCGGCCGCGGGGCCCTCGGATGTGGTTGGGGTTCGTGTGGTTCCCCCTTCCCCGGAGCCTCCTCCCTCCGAAACGGGTTGGACGGTGCAAAACAGGCCGAAATGTTTTAAAATTGGCTTCGGAATTCCTGAAATCCCCCTCCCGGTTGTCCTCGTTTCCGCAGGGATTCGGCTCTCGGGGGTGTTTGGACCCACGGGGCCACCGGGGATTTTGGGAATGTCCCCTCAAATGAGCTTCCTGCCCAAAAACCTCCAACTGCCGGAGCTTCCCCGCAGCCCAGACCCGGCCAAACTCTTCCCATCCCGGTTCATTCCCAAGGAAAAGCCGTAAACACACCCGGCCGGGCTGGAATAACTCCCGGGATGCACAGCTGGGGGGGTTAAAGAAGGATTTTCTGTCCCAGGCGGGTTTTTTTCCGAGCTGGAGCCGAGCGCGGGGCTCTCCATTGTCTTGGAAAAGCCTCCTGCTGCCCTGGAAAATAATGGAGGAGGCCCCAAATCCGCCTCCCCTCAGCTCCAGGGCTGGAAGCGGGAGGTGGGTGTTGGATTTCAGGGACAGGAGCAGGGCAGGGAGTCCCTGTGGATCCGATCCCGGCGGGATTTGGGACCTCGGAGCTCCAGCTTGGCCCTGGAGGAGCCGCTTCTCCTAAAACCACCCCGGTGAGGAGCCACTAAAACTTTGGGAAAGCCCCAAAAAATCCCCAAATTAGACATTTCTGCTCCTCTCCTCCATCCTTCCTCACCGGAGCCGAGGCAGGAAGGGGTCGGCTCCATCCTGGCCTCCTGCACCTGCCTCAGCTTCCCTAAAAAAAACATTCCCTGCCCCCCAAAAAAGCCGGATTTCATCCCTGGTGGTCCAGAGAGTGTCCCTCAAAACAGGGAAACTCGTGTCCCACCCTCCCTGACGGAGCTGGGATTTGCATGGGCTGGTTTCCTGCTCCGTTGAGCTGGGATTTGGAAGTGCCAGTGCTGGTTTAGTGCTGGTTTAGTGCTGGTTTAGTGCTGGTTTAGTGCTGGTTTAGTGCTGGTTTAGTGCTGGTTTAGTGCTGGTTTAGTGCTGGTTTAGTGCTGGTTTAGTGCTGGTTTAGCGCTGGTTTAGCGCTGGTTTAGCGCTGGTTTAGCGCTGGTTTAGTGCTGGTTTAGTGCTGGTTTAGTGCTGGTTTAGTGCTGGTTTAGCGCTGGTTTAGCGCTGGTTTAGTGCTGGTTTAGCGCTGGTTTAGCGCTGGTTTAGCTCTGGGCTCCATGGTGGGTTTTATCCAGGAGCAGGTTTGGTGGTGATGGTGGTTTTTTTTTGGGATGGGAAGTGTCCATGTGCGGAAGTTTTGGCTGCAGGGATGGAAATTGTGCTTGTTCCTCACCGGGGTGGATCTTCCCCTGGGAGAGAGGATTCCTTGGCAGCTCGATGGGATGGGGAATGAACAGGAATGCAGGATCCCGGTGCTTGTAAACAAAGCTGGGAGTGAGGATGTTTGGGGGAGGCCCTTCCCTGGATCCCGTTGGATTCCGGCGCCGCCGTGAGCCCTTTGCCTTCCCTAAAACCCCCCCAGATCCCAAAATACCCCCCCAAACCCCCAGAGCCTGCTGAATCCGGCTGCTCCCGAGGCTTCCTGGCCGAATTTTCCAAACTTTGCCAAGGAAAACATTCCCTGGAGGAAGAATCTCCCCGGGAGCATCCGGTTAAACCGGCGGGCGGGAGCGGATCCCGAGCGAAGCTTTCCCGGGATTAAACAGAGGGATTGGAGGGGTCTGGCCCCGGGGTGGGCGTGAGATCCACGGGAGCGGATTCCCGAGGATTTGTGGGAGTTCACCCGGAGTATTTGGGAAACAAACTCGGCTTGTTGGGACTTGGAGAGAGCCTTTGGAAGCGGGAGGGTGACGTGGCCCAGGGCGTGGCCCGGGCGGGATCCCAGGGGAGGGATCCCAGGGGAGGGATCCCAGGGGAGGGATCCATCCATGGAGCTGCCTCCGGAGAGCCCACGGGACACAGAGCAGCTCCGGGATCTGGGATCCTTCCCAAGGATCCGTCTGGGAGAAGGACGTCGAGGTTTTTTGGGTGACCCCCCCCCCCCCCGGAGTGTTTTGGGTGCCAGAAGCGTCTCCGGGGGGTCCCGAAACCCCCTGGGTGTGGAGCACCTCTGGGGATCGTGGCACACCTCCTGGGATTGTGGGATCATGGAATGGGAGGGGTTGGAAGGGCCTTAAAACCCACCCAGTCCCACCCCCCCTGCCAGGGACACCTTCCACGGGAGGAGGTCGCTCCAAACCCTGCCCTGATCCCGGCCTTGGAGCAGCTCAGTGGATCCTCCAGTCCCGAGGGGTTGGATCCGTGGCCTTGTCCTGGGTCACTCCTTTAATCCCAGTGGGATCCACTCCTTAAATCCCGGCACTATTCACTCTGATCCCAGCAGGATTTGCTTGTTCAATCCCAGCAGGATTTGCTTGTTCAATCCCAGCAGGATTTGCTTGTCTAATTCCAGCAGGATCCACTCCTTAAATCCCAGCAATATCCACTCCAATCCCAGCAGAATCCACTCCTTTAATCCCAGCACTATTCACTCTGATCCCAGCAGGATTTGCTTGTTCAATCCCAGCAGGATTTGCTTGTCTAATTCCAGCAGGATCCACTCCTTAAATCCCAGCAATATCCACTCCAATCCCAGCAGAATCCACTCCTTTAATCCCAGCACTATTCACTCTGATCCCAGCAGGATTTGCTTGTTCAATCCCAGCAGGATTTGCTTGTCTAATTCCAGCAGGATCCACTCCTTAAATCCCAGCAATATTCACTCTGATCCCAGCAGGATCCACTCCTTTAATCCCAGCAGGATTCACTCTGATCCCAGCAGGGTTTGCTTGTTTAATTCCAGCAGGATCCACTCCTTTAATCCCAGCACTATTCACTCTGATCCCAGCAGGATCCACTCCTTAAATCCCAGCAATATTCACTCTGATCCCAGTGGGATCCACTCCTTAAATCCCAGCAATATTCACTCTGATCCCAGCAGGATTCACTCTGATCCCAGCACTATTCACTCTGATCCCAGCAGGATTTGCTTGTCTAATTCCAGCAGGATCCACTCCTTAAATCCCAGCAATATTCACTCTGATCCCAGCAGGATTCACTCTGATCCCAGCAGGATTTGCTTGTTCAATCCCAGCAGGACCCACCCCTTTAATCCCAGCAGGACCCACTCCCTCAATCCCAGCAGGACCCACTCCCTCAATCCCAGCCGAGGGAGTTGCTCCTCGCCCGTCCGTCCGCCCGTCCGCCCGCGGCGACGCCGACCCGGGGCCAAGCCTTGCAGGGAGCCCCAAAAACTCCCAACTTTACCCTTTAAAACTGAACCTCAAATTTAAAACCGGGCAAAAGAGCTGCGGGGAGGCCGAGGTGGGACTAAAGCCCGGTTTGTGCCGCAGGAGAGCGTGAAGGTGCTGCGGCTGACGCTGCCCCACGAGCTGCCGGGCGAGCGGCGCCAGCAGGCCAAGCAGAAGGTGGGTGAAAGTCCGGCTCCGGGGAGGAATTCCCGGGGTTTTGGGGGAATTTACTCATCGGGAAATTCCCCCCCCCCCCCCCCTGCAGCCGGTGGGCAAAGCCTTCGCCATGGTGGCCAACAGGTCCAGCAACGGGCACTCCCTGGCCTCGGAGTGCGTCAAGTGCAACGAGGGGGACGAGGAGATCATCAAGGTGCAGGGGTGGATCCCGAGGGGGCTGGGAAAGGGGGGGTTTTATCCGGGAAAAACGGGCCCCGGGGTCGGGTGGGAAGGAGAGGAGTTGGGGTGGAAGAGGGTGGGGGGGTGGAGAGTGGATTTGGGGGGATGGAGGGTGGGTTTGGGGGGATGGAGGGTGGGTTTGGGGGGATGGAGAGTGGATTTGGGGGGATGGAGAGAGGGTTGGGGGGATGGAGAGTTGGGGTTGGGGGGATGGAGGGTGGGTTTTGGGGGGATGGAGAGTGGGGTGGGGGGATGGAGGGTGGGGTTTGGTGATGGAGAGTGGGTTTGGGGGGCTGGGAGAGTGGGTTTGGGGGATGGAGAGTGGGTTGGGGGCTGGAGAGTTGGGTTGGGGGGGATGGAGAGTTGGGTTCGGGGGCTGGAGAGTGGGTTTGGGGGGGGGCTGGAGGGTGGGTTTGGGGGATGGCGAGTGGGGTTGGGGGGATGGAGGGTGGGTTTGGGGGATGGAGTGGGAATTTGGGGGATGGAGAGTGGATTTGGGGGGATGGAGAGTGGATTTGGGGGGATGGAGTGGGAATTTGGGGGATGGAGAGTGGATTTGGGAGGATGGAGAGTGGATTTGGGAGGATGGAGAGTGGATTTGGGAGGATGGAGAGTGGATTTGGGGGATGGAGTGTGGATTTGGGGGATGGAGAGTGGATTTGGGGGGATGGAGAGTGGATTTGGGGAATTGAATTAAAATTAAAATTAAAACTAAAATTCGAACTAAACCCCACGTGATGGACAACCTGGAAAAAGACTTTGAGGGAGCTTAAAATCAAACTTAACTTTAAGCTTGAAATGAAGTTTGGGGGTCACACAGGAGGGGGAGCAGCTCCGAGAACCCGGGGGACGTTTAGATCCGGAGGGAAAACGCAGGGGGAAGGTGCTTTGGGATGGGGTGGGATCCTTGTGCCGTTCCCAGGATGGATTTGGGATGGTCTGGGCCTCTCTGGGTGGGTTTTTATCTCAGTCTGGGCCTCTCTGGGCAGGTTTATCTCAAGGCCCGAGGCGAGGGCAGCACAAACCACGAGGAGAAGGTGACCCAGCTCAAGAGCGAAGGCCGGTACATCCAGGAGGTAATTCCCGGCCCGGGGGGGGAATTCCCAGCCCAGGGGGGGGAATTCCCATTCAAAGGGTGTCTGGGATGCTCCTGTTCCCTTGGGAGCATCCCAAGGTAATTCCCATCCCAGGAGGTCCAAGATGCCCCAATTCCCTTGGGAACATCCCGAGGTAATTCCCATCCCCCAGTTCCCTTGGGAGCAGCTCCCAAGGTAATTCCCACCTGAGGGTGTCCAGGATGCCCCGGTTCCCTTGGGATCATCCCAAGGTAATTCCCATCCCAGAGGGTCTAAAATGCCCCAATTCCAAAGGTAATTCCTATCTAAGGGTGTCCGGGATGCCCCTGTTCCCTTGGGAGCATCCCGAGGTAATTCCCATCCCAGGGGGTTCCAGGATGCCCCAATTCCTGAGGTAATTCCCATCCCAGGGGGTCCAAGATGCCCCTGTTCCCTTGGGAGCATTCCAAGGTAATTCCCACCTGAGAGGATCCAGGATGCCCCAATTCCCTTGGGAACATCCCAAGCTAATTCCCACCTGAGGGTGTCTGGGATGCCCTGATTCCCTTGGGATCATCCCAAGGTAATTCCCAGCCCAGGGGGTCTAAGATGCCCCAGTTCCAAAGGTAATTCCTATCCCAGGGGGCCCAAGATGCCCCAGTTCCCTTGGGAGCATCCAGGAGGTAATTCCCATTCCAGGATGTCCAGGATGCCCTGATTCCCGAGATAATTCCCACCTGAGGGGGTCCAAGATTCCCTGATTCCCTTGGGATCATCCCAAGGTAATTCCCATTCCAGGGTGTCCAGGATGCCCCAATTCCCTTGGGAACATCCCGAGGTAATTCCCATCCCAGGGGGTCCAAGATGCCCCAATTCCTGAAGTAATTCCCATCCCAGGGTGTCCAAGATGCCCCAATTCCCTTGGGAACATCCCGAGGTAATTCCCATTCCAGGGTGTCCGGGATGCCCCAATTCCCTTGGGAACATCCCATTCCCTTGGGATCATCCCTTGGGAACAGTTTGTTGCCTCTGCCCCGCTCTAATCAAGGCCATCAATTAGTCCCTGCCTGACTAATTGCTCGGCTCCGGGCGGAATTGGCCGGGAATTGTTCAGGAATTGTTCGGGAATTGCGGTGCCTTTTCCCCCCCAGGGCGATCCCGGCCCCACCCAAGGGTTAAAGGGCAGTTTCCTTGGAATGTTTCCTTGGAATGTCCCAAAGGGAACTGGAGGAGGAGGAGGAGGCCCCGGGAATTTTAACCCTTTCCTGGGTTCCTGCTGGGAATGGTTTTGGGAAGAGGGGGGAAAGTGGGAGCGTGTCCTGGGATGGGATCAGCCTTAAAAACGTGGGAAATAAATCAGTTTAAATTGGAATATGGGAGCAGGTCCTGGGATGGGCAGTTTGGCCTTAAATGTGTGGGAAAAAGGGGAAATAAATCAATTTAAATTTAGGGAGGAGGAGAATGTCCCAGTTTGGTCTTAAACACGTGGGAAAAAGGGGAAATAAATCAGTTAAAATTTAGGAGGAGGAGAATGTCCTGGGCTGGGCAGTTTGGCCTTAAAAAAAAAGGGGGGAAAAGGGGAAATAAATCAGTTTAAATTTAGGAGGAGGAGAGTGTCCCGAGATGGGCAGTTTGGCCTTAAAAAAAAAGGGGGGAAAAGGGGAAATAAATCAGTTTAAATTTAGGAGGAGGAGAATGTCCCGGGCTGGGCAGTTTGGCCTTAAAAAAAAAAGGGGGAAAAGGAGAAATAAATCAATTTAAATTCAATTTAAACTCCTGTCAGAGCCTTTCTGAGCCCCGGGGGTTGATCCGGGAGGGCGTCTCCGGATTTTTTAGTCATCCTTCCGACTCCTCTGCCAAAAAACTGGATTTATTTTTTCCCCTAATCCAAGGGAAAACAGTCTGTTCCTGCCCGGGGCTGCTCCGGGGTGTTGCCACCCAACCTTTATCTCACCTGCTTTTTATCCCTGAGCCTTCCCATTCCCGGGGCTTTCGGGGCTTCAGCTCCTCCAATCCCGGGTTTTCCGGCGCAGGAATTGGCTTTAAAAGGGCTGGAGAAGCAGGAATTGGGTTGAAAAGGGCTGGAGAAGCAGGAATTGGGTTGAAAAGGGCCGGTTTAGGACGAGTCGAGCGGGATTTTGGGATTTTCCCAGCTTGGAACAGCTGGAAGAGTCGATTTTTGCCTGTGGAAAACAGGAGAGGAAGAGCCCAACCAGTTAAAAGCCAAGGTGGTGGCACCGGTTTTTGTTGGCATCCAGGTGGGGGAAAAACCCTGGGAATGTCTCTGTCCAGCTGGTTGTTGATCCAAGAGCTCCAAGAGCTCTGGAAAACTCCTTTATCCCAAGGGGAGGGGCTGAGCCGAGCCCTGGGAATGCTCGGAGAAGGTTTTTCTGGGAGAGGAGTTGGTGGAAAGGGCTGGGAATCCCCCCCTGGCCCGGGATTCCTTTGGATTCCTGTTGATTTATCTCCTGGTCTCTCCTTGATCCACCTCCCCCTCATTTTCCCTCGATTCCTCCTCGATTCCTCCTACTTCCCCTTTATTCCTCCTACTTCCCCTTTATTCCTCCTGATTCCTCCTGTTTCCCCTTGATCCCTCCTGCTTCCCCTTGATCCCTCCTGCTTCCCCTTGATCCCTCCTGCTTCCCTTTTATTCCTCCTGCTTCCCCTTGATCCCTCCTGCTTCCTTTTGATCCCTCCTGCTTCCCCTTGATCCCTCCTGCTTCCCTTTTATTCCTCCTGCTTCCCCTTGATCCCTCCTGCTTCCCCTCGCTCCGTCCTGCTGTATTTTGATTAATTTGGGACCCGCTGCCTCCCCTCCAGCCCGACTGGAGCAGTTGTAGCCCAGCTGGATGAGTTGTAGCCCAGCTGGATGAGTTGTAGCCCAGCTGGAGCAGTTGTAGCCCAGCTGGAGCAGTTGTAGCCCAGCTGGAGCAGTTGTAGCCCAGCTGGAGCAGTTGTAGCCCAACTGGAGCAGTTGTAGCCCAACTGGATGAGTTGTAGCCCAGCTGGAGCAGTTGTAGCCCAACTGGATGAGTTGTAGCCCAGCTGGATGAGTTGTAGCCCAACTGGATGAGTTGCAGCCGCCCCCAAGACTCGGCCGTGGTGGAGGAGGATTTTTTGGGGGGCTGAGGGACCCTTTCCGTGCCGAGCCAGCTGAACTCCCGTTGCCTTTGCCAGGCTGGAAGTGCTCTGAAGAAGCTGCGGGAGGACTTTAGTAGTAAACTTGAGAGCAGACAAGGAGCTCAGGAGCACCCACAGGTAACGGGGAATCCCCTTCCCGGGCTGGAAAACGCTCCAGGAGGGGGTTGGGGTGGATTAAAGCCGCGGTTTGGAGGCCAGAGTTCCACGAGGAGTCAGGCAGAGAGGGGCTCTGGGCCGGGCAGGTGAAGGTTTGGCTGCAGGAACCCCCCGGGTTGGAGTCACCGCCGGGATCCCGACGTCTCCGTGTCCTTGGAATTGTGCAGGTGGGGCTGGAGCAGCACAACGGGAGCTGGAAGTGCCCCGAGAGGCTCCGGGGGGACTCCTGGGAGGAGCAGGTAGGAGGGGAAAAGGGGGGAATTTGGGGAATGTTCAAGGTCGGGGGGGGGAGACGGGGCTTGGGGCGACCCCGTGACGGGAGCAGTGGCCTGGGAAAAGCCCCTTCCCGCCAAATATTCCATGATTTTAGGAGAAGTCAGTTTAATTTGAGGTTTTCATCCTGGCTTTGCAGCTGAGCCTGATCCCCCAGCAAACAGGGTCAGGTTAGAAATGGAGAGAGGCTCAATTCCATGGATAAAAATGCACTTTTTGGGGGTTTGACCGCTCCTTAAAAAGCATCCCGGAGTTTTTGAGCCCCAGGGGGTAACAGGAACCTCCCTGGACATCCCTCCGGCCCTTCCAGGGGGAGACCACAGAGCCACGGGATCCTTGGGCTTGGAAAAAGACCTTTTGGGATCAGCCAGTCCAAGCCAGAGTCTTGGGGCTGGGATTTTTGGGGCTGGGATTTTTGGGGCTGGGATTTTTGGGGCTGGGATTTTTGAGACTGGGATTTTTGGGACCGGGATTTTTTTGGGCTGGATGTTTTTGGGCTGGATGTTTTTGGGCTGGATGTTTTTGGGCTGGGATATTTTGGGGCCGAGATTTTTTTGGGGCCGGGGTTTTTTTGGGGCCGGGATTTTTTTGGGGCCGGGATTTTTTTGGGGCCGGGATTTTTTTGGCTGGGATTTTTTGGGCTGAGATTTTTTTGGGGCTTGGGATTTTTGGGGCCGGGATTTTTGGGGCTGGGATTTTTTGGGGGCCGGGATTTTTTGGGGCCCGGGATTTTTGGGGGCCGGGATTTTTTTGGGGCCGGGATTTTTTTGGGGCCGGGATTTTTTTGGGACCGGGATTTTTTTGGGGCTGGGCCCGCTCTCGGGTTTCAGGTTGCCCAAGTGGCCTCCTCCTCCTCCACAAACAAGGGCTGGGAATGCCCCGGGGATCCCGAGGAGGGCTGGGAGCTGGAGCTGGAGCGTGGGAGGCGAGGAGGGGAGCGGGGCAGGGGTGTCACCGGGGTGTCACCGGGGTGTCACCCACGCCGGGGTGGGGGACCCTTTTGTGCCTCCCGACTCATCCCCGCCCAGGAGGAGGAGAACTGCTCCAGCCAGGACGTGGAGACGCTCCAGGAGACGGCCAGGAGGCTCCTCAGGAGGCTGCAGGAGGCCGAGAAGCGCCATCAGTTGGAGAGGAAAGCCTTCGAGGTGACCGAAAAACGGGGAATTTAATCTGATTTTGGTGGTTTTCCGAAGCTTCCCGGGAGCCCTGAGGGACACGTTGGGGCTGCTGGAGGTGTCCACCTCCTCCTCCTGCTGCTGCTGCTGCTCCCCTCCCTTCCTCCTCCCCAATTAAGGGGGTTAATTGTCCCCTTCGGGGTGTTTTTTGGGGCCCGGATGGGCAGGGCCGGGCTGTGTCACCCCAGGGCCGGTGACAGCGGTGACACCCCCGCTCCCAGTCCCGTCCCACAGGCCAGACTGGTCCTGGGCAGCCCGGGGGGGGGGATGGATCCCCAGGAAGTGGGTTTGAGGGGTGACAGGGGGTGCCCCAGGGACGTCCGTCCTTCCCCGTAGGAAGTGGGGTGGGTTTGGTGGCATTTCAGGGGCTTTGGTCACCCCTGGGGTGACATCTCCACCCCGGGGGGGGTGTTCCAGGGGTCCTTTGATCCTGCCACGTGTTGGGGCTGCTCTGCAGCTGTGGGGGGGACCCACGGGGGCACCTTGGTCCCCTCTGAGCTGCTGAGACGTTGGTGGGGGTGTGAGGTCACCCCTGGGGCTGGTGACCTGTCCCTGTCCCCTCTGAGCTGTTCCTGTTGATGTGGACAGTGGCTGAGGTCATTTCCTTGGACAAGTGGCCCATCCCTGTCCCCTCTGAGCTCCTGATGGTGGCCAAGGTCACCCCTGGGGCTGGTGACCCACCCTTGTCCCCTCTGAGCTCCTGATGGTGGCCAAGGTCACCCTGGGGCTGGTGACCCCATCCTTGTCCCCTCTGAGCTCTCGATGGTGGCCAAGGTCACCCCTGGGGCTGGTGACCCCATCCCTGTCCCCTCTGAGCTCCCGATGGTGGCCAAGGTCACCCTGGGGCTGGTGACCCCATCCCTGTCCCCTCTGAGCTCCCGATGGTGGCCAAGGTCACCCTGGGGCTGGTGACCCCATCCCTGTCCCCTCTGAGCCCCCGGAGCTCTCTCAAGTCCCGGGGCTGAAGGAAGTGGCCACATCCCAACCTGGGGCTGGTGGCCCCGTGGGCAGGTGGTCCCAGAGGAGCCTGAGAACCCCCTGGAGCTCCTGGAGCTTCTCCCTGCCCTTTGAAGTGCTTTGAAGCCTGAGAACCTTCCGAAGGGCTCCTCATCTCCGAGGCACCGTCGGGGTGTTGGTGCCTTCAGCAGAACCCCCGGGAGCACCCACGAGGCCTGGGAACGTCACCCAAGGGCTCTGCTATTCCAAGTAAAGCCTTTCCCATCCCCCTTTTTCCAGAGGAAGGTGGCCCAGTACCAGGAGGAAGCGGAGCGGGCGAGCTCTGCCCTCCGGAGAGCGGAGAGGGACGTGGAGCAGAAGGAGGTGCAGGTGGACGAGCTCCAGAGGCTCCTGGCCGGGATGGAAAAGGTACCAGGAGCCTTCAGGGGGGTCGGGATTAGCGGAGCCAGGCCTGGGAACCATCCCAGGGAATCAGATCCAGGAACCAGACCCAGGGAACCAGACCCAGGGAACCAGACCCAGGGAACCAGACCTGGGAACCAGCCCAGGGAACCAGACCCAGGGAACCAGACCCAGGGAATCAGACCCAGGAACCAGACCCAGGAACCAGACCCAGGGAACTATCCCAGGGAACCAGCCCAGGGAACCAGACCCAGGGAACCAGACCCAGGAACCAGCCCAGGGAACCAGACCCAGGGAATCAGACCCAGGGATCAGACCTGGGAATCAGACCCAGGGAACCAGACCCAGGGAACCAGCCCCAGGGAACCAGCCCAGGGAACCAGCCCAGGGAACCAGCCCAGGGAACCAGCCCAGGGAACCAGATCCAGGAACCAGCCCCGGGAACCAGACCCAGGAATCAGTCCCAGGAACCAGACCTGGGCATCAGACCCGGGAACCAACCCAGGGAACCAGCCCAGGAACCAGCCCAGGGAACCAGACCCTCCCCGCAGGGCTCGACTTCCCAACCAGGTCTAACCCGATATCCAGCTGCTGGGATCCCACTGGTGGGAAGGGAAGGGGCCTTTCCCAGGTCCAGAAGAGCTGGTTGGTCCGTGCAGGCTCTTCCAGGTCTCCTGGAAGCGGCAGCGCCGTCTAGACGGTTCTGCTCGTGGGGCATTCCCACAACTTCCAGCATTATCCTGTTGGTTTTGGAGCTCATGACACGATTAAAGTCCTAAATGTGACAACGTGGGGTGAGCTGAGCTCTGCTCTTGGGGCAGAGCCTGAGGGAAGGGCTGCAGCTGTGGCTGGGGGGGTTTAGGATGGGTTTTAGGGGGGTTAGGATGGGTTTTAGGGAAAGGTTCTTCCCCCAGAGGCTGGTCGGGCACTGGAGAGGGAAATGGTGATGGCACCAAGATTCCAGAGGGTCGGGAAGGGTTTGGGAAAGGCCCTGGGGCACAGGGGGGCATGTTGGGGGTGTCTGGGCAGGGGCAGGAGCTGGGATGATCCAGAGGCTTGGGCTCGATGGTCAGAGTTTGGGACTGGGGATCAGAGGTGGGATTTGGGGATCAGAGGTGGGATTGATCAGAGGTGGGATTTGGGGATCAGAGGTGGGATTTGGGGATCAGAGGTGGGATTGGGGGATCAGAGGTGGGATTGGGGGATCAGAGGTGGAATTGGGGGATCAGAGGTGGGATTGGGGATCAGAGGTGGGATTGATCAGAGGTGGGATTGATCAGAGGTGGGACTGGGTGATCTTGCAGCTCTTTCCCGACCTCAGTGATCCTCTCCTTCCCTGATCCCTCCAAAGGGGGATATCCCACGTCCCTGTGATGGATCTGGGGCCGGACTCATCCCGTATCCTTGGGGGGGGGGGGAAGCAGCAGGACATCCCTCTGTCTGTCCATCCCTCTGTCTGTCCATCCCTCTGTCTGTCCATCCCTGGTGCAACCCCCCAGCAGAGCCCGGGTGGCCGTTTGTGCTCCCCCCCGTGCGTGTCCCGGTGTTTTCCCTGCGGGATAAACCCCCCCTGGCTCTCCCCAGGAGCGCCGGGGTTTGGTGGCCGAGCTGAGGGCCGGGGAGGCCGAGCTGGCGCGGCTGCGGAGCCTGGAGGGGGACAAGGTGGCCCAGCAGGAACGGTGAGTCCCCCCGGGGCCCCCCCCGGGATGCTGCCAGCTCCTCTCTCCCGGGAATTCTGCCAGCTGGGGAATCCTGCCGGAGCCGCCGCGGGTCGGGGTGTCACTCACACACACACAGAGCTCGGTGCCCTGGCACATTCCTGGGCAGGGCAGGGCGTGCTGGCCCTGCCTGGCCTTGCCAAACACCTTCCCTGCACCCCCAGAGGTGATTCATCCCCCCCCCAAAAAAAAAAAAAACCCTGGAGTTCTGCCTGGCTCCCGGAGATCCCGGAGGTTTGGGAGCCCCGGGAGGCTCCGATCCCGCCCGGCCCTGCTGCTCCAGGGGCTGGTTGGGGCCGGGGTGGTTGTTTCCTGGGAGCCCTCTGGGGTTGTGGGGTGGCTCTTCCTGCTCTTCCTGTGGGTTCCCGGCTTTGTGGCTCTCCTGGGGTAGGGTTTGTGTGTCCCTCCCCTTCTGCTCAACCCCAAAAAGTCCCGAGGTTGGAGAGGAGAGACCACAGGGCTGCAGGTTT
This sequence comes from Pipra filicauda, assembly GCF_003945595.2. NCBI lineage: Eukaryota > Metazoa > Chordata > Aves > Passeriformes > Pipridae > Pipra > Pipra filicauda. Next base: position 20,974 of record NW_024103603.1, read on the forward strand.
TGGGGGTGGGTGTTCCCACAGGGCTGGAGTTTTTGGGGTGGGTGTTTTTGGGGTGGGTGTTCCCACAGGGCTGGAGTTTTGGGGTGGGTGTTTTTGGGGTGGGTGTTCCCACAGGCTGCAGTTTTGGGGTGGGTGTTTTTGGGGTGGGTGTTTTTGGGGTGGGTTTTCCCACAGCTTCTGAAGTTTTGGGGTGGGAGTTTTTGGGGTGGGGTGTTTTTGTGGTGGGTGTTTCCTCCCAGGGGTGGTTTTTGGGGGTGGGGTTTTTGGGAGTGGTGCTTTTTTGGTGGTGGGTTTTTTTGGGGTGGGTGTTCCCACAGGCAGAGTTTTTGGGGGGTGGGTGTTCCCACAGGCAGAGTTTTTGGGGTGTGGATGTTCCCACAGGCAGAGTTTTTGGGGTGTGGGTGTTCCCACAGGCAGAGTTTTTGGGGTGTGGGTGTTCCCACCCGTCCGGGGCGGCTCCCCGAGGATTTTCCCCGTGTCCCCTGTCCCAGGGTGGCCCAGCTGGAGAAGGAGGTGGCCACGCTGAGGGAGAAGATCCACCACCTGGATGACATGTTGAAGAGCCAGCAGCGCAAAGTGCGGCAGATGATCGAGCAGGTGAGGGGGGAGGGACCAGGGGAAGGGCCGGGGAGGCGCTTCCCAAAAAAAGGAAAAGGCTCCCTGGGCGCTCCTCCGGCCCCGTCAGTCCACGGGAAGGGGGTTCCCAAGAGCCCTTCTGAACTTGCCCCCTCGCAGCTCCAGAATTCCAAGACGGTGATCCAGGCCAAGGATTCCACGATCCAGGAGCTGAAGGAGAGGGTCTCCTACCTGGAGGCTGAGGTGGGTCCCAGAGGGTTCTGGGGGGGTCAGATCCGGGCTCCTTCTGATGTCTGAACATCCTTTCCAGGAGGAAATTCCTCCTGCTGTCCAACCTGACCCTCCCCTGGCACAGCCTGAGGCCGTTTCCCCTCCTCCTGTCCCTTGTTCCCTGGGAGCAGAGCCCGACCCCCCCCCGGCTCCCCCCTCCTCTCAGGGAATTCCAGAGCCAGAAGGTCCCCCCTGAGCCTCCTTTTCTCCAGGCTGAGCCCCCCCAGCTCCCTCAGGAGCTCTCCAGCCCCTTCTCCTGCTGCTCCAGCCCCTCTGGACACGCTCCAGCCCCTCAGCGTTGTCGTGAAGTGCCCCCAAAATTCCCCCCTGGAATGAGAGATGTGACCCCACCCGTCCCCAGCACGGAGGGACAATCCCTTCCCTGCTCCCCGGGGCTGGAAAACCTCCCTGTTCCCAACTCCTGCTCCCAATTCCTGCCCCTTGTCCTGCAGAACCTGGAGATGCACGACCGGATCGAGCACCTGATCGAGAAGCAGGTCAGCCGGGGCGGGCACAGCGCCAGGGCCCGCTCCAAGTCGGAATACGTGAGCAGGTACGGGGGGGACACGGAATTCCGGCCGGGAAGGGGCTGCCCCGCGGGTCCACGGCCTGGCTGGGATTTGGGGATGCTCCTCTGGATTTGGGAACACTCTTGGGAAGCAGGGAGGCTCTAATGGATCAGGGGATGCTCTTGGGAAACAGGGAGGCTCCTCTGGATTTGGGGATGCTCTTGGGAAGCAGGGATGGTCTCCACGAGTTGGGGATACTCTTCTGGATTTGGGGATGCTCTTGGATAGCAGGGATGGTCTCCACGAATTGGGGATATTCTCCTGGATTTTGGGGTGCTCTTCTGGAAGCAGAGATGCTCTTGGATAGCAGGGAGGCTCCTCTGGGTCTGGGGATGCTCTTGGGAAGCAGGGATGCTCTTGGATAGCAGGGAGGCTCCAATGGATCAAGGAATGCTCTTGGGAAGCAGGGAGGCTTCTCTGGATTTGAGGGTGTTCTTCTGGAAGCAGGGATGCTCCAATGGATCTGGAGATGCTCTTGGGAAGCAGGGATGCTCTCCATGAATTGGGGATGCTCTTGGGAAGCAGGGATGCTCCTCTGGATCTGGGGATGCTCTTGGGAAGCAGGGATGCTCTCCATGAATTGGGGATGCTCTTCTGGATTTTGGGGTGCTCTTCTGGAAGCAGGGATGCTCCAATGGATCTGGGGCTGCTCTTGGGAAGCACACCCCGTTTTTTCCCACGTCTCCATTCCCTCACCCCTCCCTCAGCAGAGCCCAGGGCAGCCGAAATCCCTTTCTAAGGGGGGGATCCCCCACCCCCCAAGACCCTTTTCCCACGTTTTTTTCCCTCTTCATCCGGCTGAAAACCCCCCTTTTCCCCCCGCAGCAAGAGGCTGACGGGCCCCAAACCGCTGCCTCTGATCCGGGTGGTGGAGACCTGATTCCCGAGGGCCGGGCCGAGCTTGGACTCTTCCCCTTGGCACGGTCGGCTCCGGATTTCCCTGCTTGGCTCTCGTGCTCCGGCCTCGGGACCCTCCCGGAGCGGCCGCGGGAGCAGCCGAGGGCGGGCGGGGCCCCAGGGCGCTCCCGGCACGAGGAATGAGGTTTGGGAAGCGTTCCAGGTTTGGGAAGCGTTCCTGCGGGATCCCAGCCCAGCTGGGTCTGGGAGTCGGGATAATCCCCCTTCCTTCGGGATAATCCCCCCCCTTTGGCGTGGGCGAGGCGGATTCGCCGTCCCTGGGTGTCCCGGCAGAGCCCCCCCCCCACTCCGGGTTTGTCCAACCCCGGGGGGGTCTCACCGTCACTTTTGGGGTTTGAAAACTCTCCAAAGGCGAAGGTTCCGCCTCCCAAAGAAATCCCTCCTTCCCCCCACGAGTCGGGAGCCTCCCACCTCCCACCTCCAGCCCCCCCCTGGACCCGGCGAAGCCTCGCCCTTCCCAAAAATCCGCCTCTTCCCAAAAATCCGCCTCTTCCCGCGCTTTTCCCCCTCCCCCCCGTTTCGACCCGCCCCCCGAGGCCGCTCGGGGCCCCATTCCCTGTATTTATTTCCAATAAATTATTGGTGTCTCCCGAGGATGTGGCGACGGGCACAGGCTGCTGCTCCCCCCCCGGCATTCCCGGGAATGCGGCCCAGGACTGCCCATCCCACGTTTGACCCGGGAAACACCAGCCCAGCTCCCTCCTGGAGCCGGTTTTATTCCCTGGTTTATTCCCTGTTTTTATTCCCTGGTTTTATTCCCTGGTTTATTCCCTGTTTTCCTATAAAATTCCACCGTCTGCCTCCGATCCCGCCGGCTCCGGGTGGTTGGAAGGTGGGAACGGGGGGAATCTGGGGGGGGGTTTCCTGTGTCCTCCAGGTGCTTCTGGATGGGGGTTTTCCAGCCTTTTTTGTGTCCCATCCCCACTCCGGGGCCTCGGGGTTGGAATTCCGGCCATCCCCAGCACCCGGAGTTTGGGAAGAAGGAGGGGAAAAAGGTGGGAAGGAAAAGTGGGAGGAGGAAGGAGAGGAGGGAAAGGAAGGTTTGGGAATGGAAGGGAAGGTTTGGGAAGGGAAGGTTTGGGAAGGGAAGGGAAGGTTTGGGAAGGGAAGGTTTGGGAAGGGAAGGGAAGGTTTGGGAAGGGAAGGGAAGGGAAGGGAAGGTTTGGGAAGGGAAGGAAAGGGAAAAAGAAGGAAGGAAAGGGAGAAAGAAGAAGGAGGGAATGGGAGGAAGGACAAAAGCCAGGGAGAGAGAGGAGGGTGAATATTCCTGGGGAATAAATTCGAACATATCCCGGGAATAAATTAGAATATATCCCAGGAATAAATTAGAATATATCCCAGGAATAAATTAGAACATATCCCAGGAATAAATTAGAACATATCCCGGGAATAAACCATGACACATCCCAGGGATAGTAAATTATCCGGATGACAGGGATGGGAGGTTTGTTTCCCTGGGAATTGAGGCAGAGGCTCCTCCGGGGGTGGGATTTGAGAGAGGAGCAGATCCTTTGGAATTAGAGGAGTTATGGATGGAGAAGGAGAAATCCCTCCCTCCGTGTCCCTCCATCCATGGATCCGCTCCAGGAGAGCCATTAGGAATGACAAAGCCCCACTTCAGGAATGACAAAGCCCCTCTGTGGTGTTAAGGATGAGCCCTGGGAGCAGTGGGAATTCCCAGGAATTCCCGGGTTCATCCATAACAAACCCCCCCCCCCCAGGAATAAAAGAGGAATAAAACTCCCCCCCCCATTCGCAGGGAATTCTGGGGAAAAAATCCCCAAAATATGGATATCAAATAAAGCCTGGAAGGGTCAGGAAGCCTCCCCTGCTCCTCCTGGCTCTGGATAAACGCTCCAGGTGGGAATTAGGGGGAGGTCACTGCAGGTCCCCCCCCCCCTTTCCCGACAGGAACATAAAAAAAACCCTCAAACCCCTTTTTATTTTGGTGGTT
>NW_024103604.1:0-25178 GCF_003945595.2 Pipra filicauda
CGGCTCCCTATGGATCTCACACCGGCTCCGTACGGATCTCACACCGGCTCCCTACGGATCTCACACCGGCTCCCTACGGATCTCACACCGGCTCCCTATGGATCTCACACCGGCTCCGTACGGATCTGCCACTGCCTCCCTCCCTCCTCTTTGAACCCGTTTATTTCCGGTTTATTCCCGGAAAAAGCCGAGTTCAGGGGCAAACCGCCCCTCCCGCCCCACGGTGGGACCTGCCGGCTCCAAACCTGTCCCTGTTTTCCCTCGGGATGAGGGAGGGCGGCCGGGGGGCGGAGGGGCCGCCGTCCGTGGGGTGTTATCAGGGAAATGTGATTCCCACTCGTCCTGCAAACCTCGGGAACGTCATTAAAAATAACTCGGGAAGGGAAGCGCCGGCCCGGGAAGGATCAGGGAACAGAAGGACTAAAAGAAGCCCATTAAAACGCGCCGGGAATCGGCTCAGCCGGAGCGATCCCGGGCCCGGCACGATCCCGGTGCCACGGGGAGGGACAAGGATCCTGTCCCTGCACGGGACTCGGGCTGGAATCCCAAATCCTGCCTTTTCCAGGGTGCTGGGAGCCAGCGGGACACCCCTGGGCAGCTTTGGGACACCCCAAATGGAGCGTCCAGCTCCCAGGATTTCTGTTCCTGCCGGCAGGGACGGCCCCGGGAGCGCCGGGGGGAACCGGGATGGCTCCATGGGGAACTGGGATGGCTCCATGGGGAACCGGGATGGCTCCATGGGGAACTGGGGTGGCTCTGAGGGGAACTGGGATGGCTCTGAGGGAAACTGGGATGGCTCCATGGGGAACTGGGATGGCTCCATGGGGAACTGGGATGGCTCTGAGGGAAACTGGGATGGCTCCATGGGGAACTGGGATGGCTCCATGGGGAACTGGGATGGCTCTGAGGGAAACTGGGGTGGCTCCATGGGGAACTGGGATGGCTCTGAGGGAAACTGGGATGGCTCCATGGGGAACTGGGATGGCTCCATGGGGAACTGGGATGGCTCTGAGGGAAACTGGGATGGCTCTGAGGGAAACTTGTGAGGCGCCAGGGGAAAACTGGGCCATGGCTCCATGGGGAAACCTTGGAGGCTCTGCGGGTAAACTGGGTCTCCATGGGGAACTGGGAGGCTCCCATGGGGAACGGGATGGCTCTGAGGGAAACTGGGATGGCTCCATGGGGAACTGGGATGGCTCCATGGGGAACTGGGATGGCTCTGAGGGAAACTGGGGTGGCTCCATGGGGAACTGGGATGGCTCTGAGGGAAACTGGGATGGCTCCATGGGGAACTGGGATGGCTCCATGGGGAACTGGGATGGCTCTGAGGGAAACTGGGATGGCTCCATGGGGAACTGGGATGGCTCCATGGGGAACTGGGATGGCTCTGAGGGAAACTGGGATGGTCCCAAGGAGAACTGGGATGGCTCCAAAGGGAGCCAGGATGGCTTCAAGGGGAACTGGGATGGATTCAAGGGGAACTGGGATAGCTCTAAGGGGAACTGGGATGGCTCCAAGAGGAACCAGGATGGCCCCAGAGAGAGCTGGGATGTCTCCAAGGGGAACAGTGATGGCAAGAGGGAAGCCAGGATGGCTTCAAGCAGAACTGGGATGGCTCTGAGGGGAACTGGAATGCTCTGAAGGGAACTGGGACGGCTCCAAGGAGTGATTTGGGACAGGCAGAAGCAGGATGGCTCCTTGGGAAGCGGGACAAACGAGAGGAATTGGAGCAGCCACCACTGCTCGGAACGAGGACCCGCCGACGTCCTCGGAGGTGGGACAACCCCCTGGGCACAGCCGGGGAGATATTTCGGGATGCTGTGTAACTGGAGCACAGTCAGCGAGGGGCAGACGAGCTCCCGGACACTCCCCGTGCTGCCACGTCCCCGGGGAACTCACCCGAGCTCCGTCCTGTGAGCCACGGCCGGGACGGCTCCGGAGAGGGCGGGATCGGGCTCATCTGGAAGAGAGGAAAGCACCGAGGTCAGCGCGGCCCAGGTGGGGCTCTCCCGGCAGAAACCGGGATAAAGGGATTTTGGGGGGGGGTTCCAAAGGCTCCCCCGGCACATCCACCCCCTCTGCTCCCGCGGCCGGGCCGGATTACGGGCGGATTTCCGAGCCACACTTAAGAGGGTTTAATCCCAGGAGCAGCTCTGGACGCGGAGCCGCTCCCGCAATAAGCAGTTTAACGGGAAGATGCGCCCGCCGCTGGATCAGCTCCCGGGGGAGAGCTGGCCCTGCTTCACGGAGAGCTCCGGAACAGAGCCCGGCTCCCGTGGGCCTGATCCATGGAGAGGGATCCAGAGCCATGGAGAGGGATCCGGAGCCATGGAGAGGGATCCAGAGCCATGGAGAGGGATCCAGAGCCATGGCTGAGCTCCCGGGGGAGAGCTGGCCCTGCTCCATGGAGAGCTCTGGCATGGAGCCCAGCTCCCGTGGGCCTGATCCATGGAGAGGGATCCAGAGCCATGGAGAGGGATCCAGAGCCATGGCTGAGCTCCCATGGTCCCTGATCCATGGAGAGCATCCAGAGCCATGGCTGAGCTCCCGGGGGAGAGCTGGCCCTGCTCCATGGAGAGCTCTGGCATGGAGCCGGGCTCTTGTGGGCCTGATCCATGGAGAGGGATCCAGAGCCATGGAGAGGGATCCAGAGCCATGGCTGAGTTCCCATGGAGAGGTATCCAGAGCCATGGCTGAGCTCCGTGGAGAGGGATCCAGCCCTCCCAAATCCCAGAGATCCAGCACTCCCACAAAGCCCCAGTGCAATCCCAGAGATCCAGTGCTCCCACAAAGCCCCAGCGTGATCCCAGAGATCCAGTGCTCCCACAAAGCCTCGGTGTGATCCCAGAGATCCAGTGCAATCCCAGAGATCCAGCACTCCCACAAAGCCCCAGTGTGATCCCAGAGATTCAGTGCAATCCCAGAGATCCAGCACTCCCACAAAGCCCCGGTGTGATCCCAGAGATTCAGTGCAATCCCAGAGATCCAGCACTCCCACAAAGCCCCGGTGTGATCCCAGAGGTCCAACACTCCCCCAAAGCCTCCGGAGGAGGCAGCGCCCGGATCGCCGGGAAGGGCCGGTGGTGGCAGGAGCCTTCCAGGGACTCTTTTGTTCTCCGGAGCTCCAGCTCCGACTCCTATTTTTAGAAACTGCCTCCTTTGCGAGGAAAACAGGCGGTGATTTATCTCCCTCCCTGCAAATCCCGGTTTCTTGGAAACGGCGGGAGATGAGGGAGTTTAATGGCTCGGACTTAGGAGGCTCCAATTTACCCTCTATGGTAATCCAGGAGCGGCGGCTCCTCCGGCCCCGGGAGCGCGGCCACGGCCTCTCCCGGGAGCGCCCGGAGGAGCCGGGATCCTTCCTCAGCTCAAGGTCTCTCCTCCCCACAAGGTCAAACTCCCTCCTATCAGAGGCCCCGAGGCTTCTCCTCGTGGTTTTTCCTCTGCCCCAAGAGTTAAAACAACTTGGAGAGGACAAGAAGACGCTTTCAAAGCGAGCGTCACGTGAGCCCGTGGCCAAAACACAAGGAGAAAACAGAGATAAGGGGGGGGAAAAGGGAATTTCAGAGTCCGGGAGAGGTTCCAGGGAGAGCAGGAGCTCTCCTGGACAGGGTGGAGCTGGATCTCCACGGATCTGGGGTGGTTTGTTACACAGAAGGTTTGAAAGGTCGTGGGTTGAGAAACAGCAACGTCTCCAGAGGAGCAAAGAGCCCAAACTCGTCGAGGCCACCACAGGGAGGTTGATGCCAAGTCTGAGAGGCCCAGCCAGGTGTAAAAAGTTCCCCTAAACCTTCCCCCCCCACCCCAAAACCACCAGGACACGCCTCGAGGCGCTTCTCCACGTCACCACTCGTGTCCTGCCCCGAGGGTCGGGTTTATTTGGCACCAGAGTCGCTCACGTTTGAAGGTTAACAAGGAGCAAGGTCGTGGAGGTGTTGGCAGAACCAACACCCAACACTGCCCAGGATGGAACCTCTGGAGGGCCCTTCCAACCCCAGAGATTCCGTGGTTCGGGGATAAAAATCCCAAAGAAACTCAAGAGTCTAAAGCCAAGAGGTCTTTTGGGTGGTGGTTTCCACCCAGACCCCACATCAGCTCCCACAGGGAGGGGATCCCTCAACCAGAGAGTTCAACCAAGAGCCTTAAAACCCAAAAACGGAGCAAATTGGGCAGGAATTTATGACATCACTAATCTGAGCGATCCAAGGGCTTCCCAAACCCCTCAAAACCCAACAATCTCCCCCAAAACGCCTCCCCTGAGCCCACACCTTCTCCCAGGCTCCGGGTTTTTTCCAGCCTGCCCAAAGAACCTGGGAGAAGAGGCAGGAAGGGGCGTTTTCCTTCTCCTGCAGCCGAGCCAAGGGGCCCTTTGAGCCCCGGGGTTGGGCAAGGGCTGAGTTGTTGCATCATCTCCTGAACAAGGAGAGGTGTCGCAAGGCCGGAGTCGGGCTCTGGAATCACAGCCTGGATCCGGCTCCAGCTCACGCTCTGACTTTGGGTGTTAATTTGGGAGCAGAAGGAAGAATCCCCCGCTGGCCCCCGTGGCGGATACGGCGCCTGCAGAGCATAAAAAACCCGGAAAACCAGAAATTTTGGCGGCCTTTCCTGGCCCGAAAACACAAGAGGAATTGGCAGCGCCCAGGAAAACCAGCAGTTGGACCCACAGGGTGGGAAAACTCCGTGTCCCGGTGCCGCGGTGGTGCCGGAGCCGAGCTGGGTGTTCGCCGGTGCGTTACCACCCAACCCAACTCAACCCAACTCAACCCAACTCAACCCAGTCCAACCCAACTCAACCCAACTCAACCCAACCCAACTCAACCCAACTCAACTCAACCCAACTCAACCCAACCCAACTCAACCCAACTCAACCCAACCCAACGCAACCCAACCCAATGCAACCCAACAACAGAGTGGGTGACCCGCCCCTTTGGACGGCACAGATTTGGGGTCGTTGCCAGTGCCAGGGGAAATCCCACGCTGGGAATGTCCAGTCATGGAATCGCTGAGGTCGGAAAAGAAGAACCGCGGAATCCTAAAGGTTGGAAAAGACCCTTGAGATGGACTCCAACCGTTCGCTGGTCACCCAACAGGGCCAAGAAATGGGGGGTTTCCAGCCCCCAGCCCCGTTGGAGCCGTTCAGCTCCCCAAATCCTGGCTGGAAATGCAGGGAAGCAGGAGCCTGATTTCCCACATCCCAGCCCACCCCCAAATCCATCCCACGGCCCCAAAGGTGGTTCTTCCAGCCCAAAGCTCCCCGAGGCCAAGCTGGCAGAGCCAACCCAAGCTGGGCCCGTGTTCATGGTGACTTTTGGTGCCCACCCGTCCCCCGACATTCCCTGTCCACCAAAAGCACCTGGATGAGCATCCCGGGCGCTCCGCACGGATCAGGCCCAGTCTGGAGCCGCCTGGGTGGGCACCCAGGCAGAATTCCAGCTCTTCCAAGGTATTCCCACCCCAGATTCTCGGGGTAGACGCTGCTCCTCCATCCCAAGGGCCCACCATCGCTCCGTGCTCACAGTGCCAACTTCCCAGGAGAAAGGATTCTCCCAGGGTCTCACGTGAGCATCCAAAGGTTCTCCTGGAGCCGGACGAGCCGATCGCTTCTCCGACCCGGTGCCAGAGTGAGCTGGACATGGGAGAGCTGGACACGGGAGAGCTGGACAGGGAGAGCTGGACAGGGAGAGCTGGACACGGGAGAGCTGGCTGAGGACAGGCTCTGCCACGGGAAGCCTCGGAGACACCAATTCCATCTTTCCTCCCCAAAACAGGCGCGCCGGGGGTCAGTTTTCCCACGCTGGGGGTCGGTTTTCCAGCGCTCCAGGCCCTGCTCCCGCGGGAGCTCCGGGACGTTTGCGGACAGACCCGAGGGACGTTCCTGACCCTCCTCCTCCCGGCTCAGGGCCGTGTTCCAGGACGCTCCCCAGCCTGTGGGCAGGTGACCTTGAGGGGCCAGGAGCTCTCCCAGGCCTGGATTCCCGGCAGCACGGAGCGTTTCCCGCTCGGGATCCGCTGGCCGCTGCCGGAGCCGGAGCCGGGGCCGTTGTGTCGCGCCCGGATTCTGGGATCAGCACAGGTCCCTTCGCCCCTCCCCAGGCACGAGGTGCTGGAAGTTGGTGTGTTCAAGGGCTGGGAATGGCTGGGCTTGTGCAATCAGCTTCCAGGGGCTGCTGCTCCCGCTGCCGGACTTTGCTCCGGCAGGAAAAGCCACAGCAAAGGGCCCCGGGGACGTCGGAGCAGGGAGTGGATAAACACCTCCCGGGAGGTGAATTCCCAGGCTCTCCAGCTCATCCCAGCAGGATGAAAAGCCACCCTTGGCAGCTGCTGCTGCTTCAGCCCAGCCTGGGAGGAGCTGGATGGGTCAGGACTTTACAGAAGCTGGATTTGGGAGCTCGGAGGGCTGTGGCACCCCCGGGAGGGGGTGAAGAAGGCTCAGCTGATGAAGGAACAACATCCAGCCCCAGAGTGTAGGGGAAGGACATCCTGAGGGACGTGGCTCGGTGCTCCCCAGCCGAAGGATTCCATTTATTGGCACAGATCCCATCAGATCAGTCACCCACGGACTCGCCGAGGAATCCCGGCCCTGCCTGGGCCCTCCGGCTCCTGGAGCTGCTCTGGAATGCTGGAGGTGACCCAAAGAGAGCAGGGACCAGCTCCAAACCCACAGGACCTGAGGGTTGCATCCATCCCGCTTCCATGTCCAGCTCAGAAATAAGGGATCACCCAAGAGCTCCTCGAGTCTGGGTCTAAAACAAGGAATCACCCAAGAGATCTTTGTTTCTGGGTCTAAAACATGGAATCACCCAAGAGATCTTTGTTTCTGGGTCTAAAATATGGAATCACCCAAGAGATCTTTGTTTCTGGGTCTAAAACAAGGAATCACCCAAGAGACCCTTGTTTCTGGGTCTGAAATAAGGAATCACCCAAAAACTCCTCATGTCTGGCTCTGAAATAAGGAATCACCCAAGAGCTCCTCAGGTCTGGCTCCAAGATAAAGAATCACCCAAGAGCTCCCTGTGTCCAGCCCTGAAATAAAGAATCACCCAAGAGCTCCCCGTGTCCGACTCTGAAATAAAGAATCACCCAAGAGCTCCCTGTGTCCAGCCCTGAAATAAAGAATCACCCAAGAGCTCCCCGTGTCCGACTCTGAAATAAGGAATCATCCCAAAGCTCCCGGTGTTTGGTTCTGAAACACAGAATTGCCCCAGAGCTCCTGGAAATGAGGGATCACCCCCCACTGCCGGGGAGGGTTCTCAAAACAGCGCCCGAGTTCCAAGTTTTCACACCAAGAGGCCTCCTGGGGACAGTCAGGAAGCTCCTGACACCGAAGAGGGAAAAAAGCCCAGCCCTGAAGTGGCTCCTGCGGGGCCTCTCCCGCTCCAGCCGCCTCTGGAAGAGGAGCCGTAGGAAAGATGACACATCCCGAGGTGCTGGTGCCGCTCCCCGGGATGTTTCTGGCCGGCCAGAGCTCGCCACCGTTCCACAGAAACATCTGGATGGAGGAATCCACCGAGGATTAACCGGGGCCGGGGAAGAGCTGGGTCAGAACCGAGAAGGAGCCGAACCTCAGCGGGGACCCACGGGAGGGACTGACCCATGGGAGGGACAGACCCACGGGAGGGACAGACCCACGGCAGGGACAGATCCACGGCAGGGACAGACCCACGGGAGGGACAGACCCACGGGAGAGGGGGGTGACAGGGACCCACGGCAGGGACAGACCCATGGGAGGGACAGACCCATGGGAGGGACAGAACCCACGGCAGGGACAGACCTGGGAGAGGGTGGTGACAGGGACCCAAGGAGGGACAGACATGGGAAGGGGGTGACAGGGACACCATGGGAGGGGAATCTGACCCAGGGGAGGCAGACGCCACGGGAGGGCTGACCCATGGGAGAGGGAGGAGGGGTACGGGAAACCCACGGCAGGGACAGACCCACGGGAGGGACAGACCCACGGGAGAGGGGGGTGACAGGGACCCACGGCAGGGACAGACCCATGGGAGGGACAGACCCATGGGAGGGACTGACCCATGGCAGGGACTGACCCATGGGAGGGACAGACCCATGGGAGGGACAGACCCACGGCAGGGACAGACCCACGGGAGGGACTGACCCACGGCAGGGACAGACCCACGGGAGGGACAGAGCAGGAACAGCTCCATGGGAGAGAGGGGTGACAGGGACCCATGGCAGGGACTGATCCATGGGAGGGACAGAGCTGGAACAGCTCCATGGGAGACAGGGATGACAGGGACCCACAGGAGGGACAGTGGCTTCAGGGATCAGTCCCACCTGGAGCTGGAACAGCTCCATGGCAGAGAGGAGCCCCGTGGGGTGACTCCCTGCCCACCAAAGCCCCTCCAAGCCTCCCTGTCCCGCTGCTGAGCCCCAGTGGAGGAGGACACCAATGACCCCGGGGGTGAGGTGCCTCATCCCACCGCTCGCCAGGGGCTGGAGAGGAGACACAAACACCCGGACAGAAGCCACCCCACAGCTCTGGACGCTTCCCTTTGGCTCTCCTGGGTCACGCCGACCCCTCCAGCCCCCGCAGGGCCCCCAGGAGAGGATGTTCAACCTGGATCTCCCGAACCCCGAGCACATTTATTCCCGGGAACGGCCGAGCCGTTGCTTTTCCAAGAAAAGGGGCCCAACCTGCGGGTCTGCGGCCGGAGAGCGGAGCCAGGAGAGGCCGGGAGGGCTGCTGGAGGAAGGGCCACACCCCTCCCACGGCCAACGGAGCTGGAAGATGTTCCTGCCACGGCCCAGGGGGGTCCCCGTCGTGGTTTGGGGCCACCACGACCCAGCCTGGGGGGGTTGGGAGGGGAGGAGGAGGAGGAGGAGGAGGAGGAGGAGGAGGAGGAGGAGGAGGAGGAGAAGCATCTCAGCAGCATCAAGCCCAGCAGGACCCAGGAGGCAGAGGAAGATGTGCAGGAGATCAGGAAGGTCACTGGGAAAACACATCCGAGGAGGGGAGGAATCCCCGGAGCCAGAGCCGTCGGGGGGGTCGTGGGAAGAGTCTCCAGGAGGGCGCAGGAGATGCCCCAAACCCGCTCCTGACCCCAAAGGGTGCCTCGCAAAGGTCCTGGAGGGGGAAAAGCCGGGCAGCAGCACCACCCCCGAGGGAAAAGAACGGGGGGGTTGGTGCCAAAAAAAGCGCCGGGGAAATCCCAGGAATGCGGGATGGGAAGCTGGTTGTCCCGCTGAGCGACGGCTGCCCCGGGGGAGCCGGGAGTCACCAACGGGGAAAAGGAAAAAAAAAACATCAAAAAGCCCCAAACGCTAAAAAATAAAAGGGAAAAAACACCGATCCGGCTGCGGTTTGCAACCTGCAGCTCCCGGGACAGGCAGGAATTCCTACGCAGGGTCCTGCTCCCCCCCGGAAAACCCGCCGGGAAACCTCCGGCGGGTCCGAGGAGGCGGGAAAAGCCCCTGTTTGTCCCCAAAATGAGGGGTCGAGGGGATGACCCGAAGCTGGAGCAGGTGGGAGGAGAAGGGTTTCCAGGGGGAAAGAGGCCGGCGTGGCGTGTTTGGCTTGGCACCGTCCCGAGGAACCCGACACTTCCCAGCTCCGCTCGCATTCCCGGCATCCCGAGCTACCGGAGAGCACCCGGATCCGCTCGGGTTTTCCCAGCTCCATTCCCAGCATCCCGAGCACCCGGAGAGCACCTGGCTCTGCTCGGGTATTCCCAGCTCCATTCCTGGCCTCCCGAGCTCCAGGCTCCGCTCAGGTATTCCCAGCTCCATTCCTGGCCTCCCGAGCACCCAGAGAGCACCCGGATCCTTTTGGGCTTTCCCAGCTTCATTCCCAGCATCCCGAGCACCTGGAGAGTACCCGGATCTGCTCAAGCTTTCCCAGCTCCATTCCCGGCCTCCCAAGCACCCGGCTCTGCTCGGGTATTCCCAGTTCCATTCCCAGCATTCTGAGCACCCGGAGAGCACCCGGATCCACTCGGCTTTTCCCAGTTCCATTCCCGGCCTCCCGAGCTCCTGGCTCCGCTCGGGTATTCCCAGCTCCATTCCCGGCCTTCTGAGCTCCTGGAGAGCACCCAGATCCTCTTGGGTATTCCCAGTTCCATTCCCAGCATCCCGAGCACCCGGAGAGCAGCTGGCTCCGTACAAGTATTCCCAGCTCCATTCCCGGCCTCCCGAGCTCCCTGCTCTGCTCGGCTTTTCCCAGCTCCATTCCCAGCCTCACGAGCACCCAGAGAGCACCTGCCTCTGCTCGGGCTTTCCCAGCTCCATTCCCGACCTCCCGAGCTCCCGGTTCCACTCGGCTTTTCCCAGCTCCATTCTCAGCCTCCCGAGCTCCCGGCTCCGCTCGGGTATTCCCAGCTCCATTCTCGACCCCCTCAAAAAAGACCTCCAACCACTCCAAAAAGACCTCAATCCCCCCAAAAATAGACCTCAACCCCCTAAAAAAAGACCTCCAACCCCTCCAAAAAGACCTTTAACCCCCCCAAAAAAGACCTCCAGCCTCTCCCAAAAATACCTTCAGCCCACCCAAAAGACCTCAACACCCTCAAAAAAAGACCTCAAACAACCCAAAAGACATTCAGCCCACCCAAAAGACCTCCAACCCTCCCAAAAATACCTCAGCCCCCTCAAAAAAGACCTTTAACCCCCTCAAAAAAGACCTTAACCCCCTCAAAAAAGACCTTTAACCCCCCCAAAAAAGACCTTCAGCCCTCCCAGAAAAGACCTCAAACCCCCCAAAAAAGACCTTCAGCCCACCCAAAAGACCTCAAACCCCCCAAAAAGACCTCAACCCCCCCAAAAAAGACCTTCAGCCCACCCCAAAGACCTCCAACCCTCCCCAAAAGACCTCCAACCCTCCCCACACATCTTTTCCCGAGCCCTCCTTCACCGTCCCCGCTCCGTCCGGCACCAACCCCTCTCCCAGAGCTTTTCCAGGGAGCTGACGGACCAGACGGGGACGCTCCCAAAATTCCAGCCGTTCCTTCACCGGCTCCGAACCCCCCGAATTCCAGCGGGACGGGGGGGGACCCGGAGCCTCCTGCCCCCGGAGCAGGAACCTCCCCCCCCCCGCGCGCTCCAAGCCCCGTTTTTAAGGAGGGATTCGCTCCTTAAACACCCGGAGGTGTTTCCGAATCCGCATTTCTGCCATTCCCGGCCGTTTTTTGGGAACAAAGGCGAGCCCAAAGCCCCGCCCTGGGGGGGGAACACCCCTCCATTCACGGCTTTTACCTGCGGCCCGGAGCCCCAATCGCCCTTTTCACGGGCCATTCCAGGCCGAGCCTTGAAAAGCTTTATCTCCCTCCAGGAGTTCTCCGCCTCGGGATCCCGCCCTGCTCCCTCCATCCGGCTTCTCCCGGGATTTCTGGGACGGGCAGCAGGGCCCTTCCCTCCTCGGCACATCCAGCACCCCGTGGAGGGAGGAGCAGCTCCTCCCGGAGTGCCCTGAAAGGTGTCCAGGCTCCTTTGGATCCATCTCCCTCAAAAGTTTCCAGCAGATCCCGGCTGCTCCCATCGGCCGGGAGAGTCTGTACGGGCCGGGAATTCCAGGAGATCCATCCCCCTTTTCCGATTCGTCTCCAGGTCTGTCACCCCCACGAGCGTTTCCCTCCGTCCGCCGGCAGGTTTTGGCTTCGCCACGGACAAAACTGGGACTTGATTCCCTAAAAGCCACGACGGAGGAGCCCCGGGAAGCTCCAGCTCAGCCGGTGGGAAGGTCCCCAAAGGCTCTTTTGGATGCTGAGAAGATTCCTGAGGGACCTTCCTCCAGCCTGGAATGACCTGTCCCTGCCAGTTATGGAACCCACCGTGCCAAGGCCTGGGAATGCTCATGAATCCCACTGGGAGAGCCCTGGGGAGCGCCCGGTGCCGACGGGAATCCAAGAGCAGATCCTTCCCCAGAGGGGCCGGAATCGGTCCTGGACCCCAACCCTTCGCCCGACGCGTCGTGTCCGCGCTCGGCCGGACGTTTGTCCGGGAGGATCCTCCGGGACGGCACCAAAGGCTCGGCTGAAATCCCCCCAAACCCACATCCCGTCCCTTCCCTTCGTCCCCGAGGGTGAGTGACCTCATCCCGGAGGAGTTTCCACCCAGGAGAAATGACTTTCCCCCTTTGATCAACCACCGCGGCGTCTTCCAAGCGTTTCTCCAGCGGCTCCCGGAATTCCCTCCCCCGGAATTCACCCAAGCGGGACCGGCGGGTCTGTAATTACCGGGGTCACCTTCCCTGACCTCCTTGGAAACTGGGACAACCACTCCCGCTTCCCTGGGATCCCTCCAGAGCCCCCAGACCTCGGAGGAACGACGGAAGGATCCCCCCACGGCGGTGTCCGAGTGTCCCGGCGCCCCGGGATGGATCCCACGGGACACACGGAGCCAATTCCCGCGGCAAATCCCACACGAGCCCCGAGTCAGCCGGGAGATCTTCCCTCCCAGGGCCCGGGGGGAGTTAAATTTGGGGTGAGAGCAGCCCCAAACCCCTCGGGTTTATCATCGGCCCTGTTTAGGAGCGACCGGTGTCGCCGAGGATCAGACCGGGATTTTCTTTAGTCCTGATTCTGCCGTTCATACAAATCAAACCACTTTTTTTTTTTGGTGTCCAAATACAAATAAAACCCCTTTTTTTGGTCTCCAAATATAAATAAACCCCTTTTTTTTTTGGTGTCCAAATACAAGTAAAACTCCTTTTTTTTTGGTGTCCAAATACAAATAAACTCCCTTTTTTTGGTGTCCAAATACAAATCAACCCCCTTTTTTTTTGGTGTCCAAATACAAATCAACCCTCATTTTTTTTGGTGTCCAAATACAAATCAAACCCCTTCTTTTTTGGTGCCCACCACAGTCCCGACCAGCCCGGGAGCCCCGGTGAGAACACGAGTTTCCTTCCCTCATCCCCAGGAATTCCCAGCGGGATTCCCGTGGCCTCGTTCCGACACGTGAGCTCATCCCTGGGGCTGGGAGAAGGTGACGGAACCTCCGTCCCCGGCCGCTTCCAGAGCCACTCCCAGCTTTTATCCCACAGTTTGAGGGGGGGAAAAGGAAAAAAATATGAGATTTAGGCCCCTTGTTGCCGCTTTCCAGGGATGTGGCAGCCTGGAGGAGGGAGCAGGGGAGGAGAGAAGGAAACCACCCCAAGAACCCAACGGTTCGGCCACGTGTGCCCCCAACCCGCTCACCACGCCCCCAAACTGGGCTGTTCTGGCCCCAAACCCAGTGTGACCCAGTCACAGCTGCTCCTCCAAACCCTCCAAACCCAGTGTGACCCAGTCACAGCTGCTCCTCCAAACCCAGTGTGACCCAGTCAGAGCTGTTCCTCCAAACCCTCCAAACCCAGTGTGACCCAACAGGAGCTGTTCCTCCAAACCCTCCAAACCCAGTGTGACCCAACAGGAGCTGTTCCTCCAAACCCAGTGTGACCCAGTCACAGCTGCTCCTCCAAACCCAGTGTGACCCAGTCACAGCTGCTCCTCCAAACCCTCCAAACCCAGTGTGACCCAGTCACAGCTGCTCCTCCAAACCCAGTGTGACCCAGTCACAGCTGCTCCTCCAAACCCAGTGTGACCCAGTCAGAGCTGCTCCTCCAAACCCAGTGTGACCCAGTCACAGCTGCTCCTCCAAACCCAGTGTGACCCAGTCAGAGCTGCTCCTCCAAACCCAGTGTGACCCAGTCACAGCTGTTCCTCCAAACCCAGTGTGACCCAGTCACAGCTGTTCCTCCAAACCCAGTGTGACCCAGTCACAGCTGCTCCTCCAAACCCTCCAAACCCAGTGTGACCCAGTCACAGCTGTTCCTCCAAACCCTCCAAACCCAGTGTGACCCAGCAGGAGCTGCTCCAATGCCCGGCGGACTGGCAGGACTGGGCCGTGTCCCACTTTTTCCGGCAGCGGGAGGATCCGTGGCCGTGCCCGCCGTTGCCCCCGGCCTATTTTTACCCGGTGGCCCGGTTAGCAGGAGCTGGGGGGGCTGGGTTTGGGGGTTATTTATAGCCACCCCGAGACGGGCACGGCAGGTGCTCCGAGCCGCGGGCGACGCGCGGACAACCCGCGGTGAGACCTTCGACCCCCGGGCGCCAGAGCAGAGCCCACCGAGCCCACCCCGGCCCGTCCAGCGCCACGGCTTTGGGTCAGCAGAGCCAAGGAACCCCCCTGGGACACCCCGTTCTCCCGGCAGCACTTTGGAGGACCCGCCACCACCCACCTCGGCCGCCGCGGGAAGGTCGTCGCGCTCAGGAGCGACCGCCCGACCAAACCCCTCCTGCTGCCGCCGCCACCAAATCCCGGGTTTGGGGCTTCCCCGAGGCACAGCTGGAAAGCTGCCGAGCCCCACGGCCTCTGGGAAGGGCGCCGGGGCCCCGAGCTTGGCCGTCCCTCCGTCAGAGGCGACGGAGCGTCGGGTTTTTTCCACGCGACTCCAGAGCTTCCCGAGCGCTCCACGGCCCGGCCCCGGCCCCGGCCTGTTGTCTTGGCCTCGAGTGCTCAATTATTTACTTGCTAGGCAACAGCGTGACATCTCCCCTGGCACCGCCGGGGCCCTGATTAGTGAGGAGGGTGACGGGGACGGCCAGCCGGGAGACCTCGGCAGCCAAGGGCTCGACCCCAGCCGGGAGGGAGACGCTGGAAAAGGGCGGCGGCTCCGGGGAAAGCCCCTCACCCAGGAGAGGGAAAGGCCACGGGGGACTGTCCCCGAGGGCTGAGGAGAGGCTGGAGGAGCCACGGAGGCTGGCAGGAGCCACGGAGGCTGGCAGGAGCCGTGGCCCCACCAGGTCCCTGCTCCCGCCGTTCCCGTGTCGCTCCTGGCCGGAGTTCAAAGGCGCGCCGGGAAAAGGGAATGAGCCCGGGGCCGTTGGCAAACACCCCCTCGGGATGAGCTCCCCGGGAGCTGCTCCGCGCCAGGGAACTGCTCCAGGAGGCACCGGGAGCTCTCTGCTCGACCCAACACTGACTCAAAGGGCGAGCTCCGGCACCAGAACGACCAAACACCCCAAAACCCCACCCCAAACCCCCCCAGAACTCGTTGTGATGGGTCACGGCTACACCAGGAGGGCTGTGACAGGTCACAGCTACACCAGGAGGGTTGTGACAGGTCATGGCTACACCAGGAGGGTTGTGACAGGTCACAGCTACACCAGGAGGGTTGTGACAGGTCACAGCTACACCAGGAGGGCTGTGACAGGTCACAGCTACACCAGGATGGTTGTGACAGGTCACAGCTACACCAGGAGGGCTGTGACGGGTCATGGCTACACCAGGAGGGCTGTGATGGGTCACAGCTACACCAGGAGGGCTGTGATGGGTCATGGCTACACCAGGAGGGCTGTGACAGGTCACGGCTACACCAGGAGGGCTGTGATGGGTCATGGCTACACCAGGAGGGCTGTGACAGGTCATGGCTACACCAGGAGGGCTGTGATGGGTCATGGCTACACCAGGAGGGCTGTGACAGGTCACAGCTACACCAGGAGGGCTGTGATGGGTCACAGCTACACCAGGAGGGCTGTGACAGGTCACGGCTACACCAGGAGGGCTGTGACGGGTCACGGCTACACCAGGAGGGTTGTGACAGGTCACAGCTACACCAGGAGGGCTGTGACGGGTCACGGCTACACCAGGAGGGCTGTGACGGGTCACGGCTACACCAGGAGGGCTGTGACGGGACAGAAGAGCAGGAATAGGTGGGACAGAGGAGTGGGAAGAGGGAGGACAGAGGCTCAGGAAGAGGTGGGACAGAGGATCAGGAATAGGTGGGACAGGATTGGGAAGAGGTGGGACACAGGAGTGGGAAGAGGTGGGACAGAGGATTGGGAAGAGGTGGGACAGAGGAGCAGGAATAGGTGGGACAGAGGATTGGGAAGAGGTGGGACAGAGGAGCAGGAATAGGTGGGACAGAGGAGCAGGAATAGGTGGGACAGAGGAGCAGGAATAGGTGGGACAGAGGAGCAGGAATAGGTGGGACAGAGGAGCAGGAATAGGTGGGACAGAGGAGTGGGAAGAGGTCGGACAGAGGAGCAGGAATAGGTGGGACAGAGGAGTGGGAAGAGGTCGGACAGAGGAGCAGGAATAGGTGGGACAGAGGATTGGGAAGAGGTGGGACAGAGGAGCAGGAATAGGTGGGACAGAGGAGCAGGAATAGGTGGGACAGAGGACTGGGAAGAGGTGGGACAGAGGAGCAGGAATAGGTGGGACAGAGGACTGGGAAGAAGTGGGACAGAGGAGCAGCATCTCCAGACCCTCAGATGCTCCAGGACAAAGAATTTAAGGCTTGGGTTAAGGAGGAGTTTTAGGGTCGGGCTTGTAAATCCCATGAACATCCACCAGAAGACCCTGAGGACCAATGTCTTGGGGGTTTTGGTCTCCCCCGGGCACGAAGCTTCAAGGACCCGTTTCTGGGTGGTTTTCTGGTGTCTCCCTGGGTTGCACAAACATCTGAGCCCACACTGACTCAACCAAACATTCCCAACCCCACACCCCAGTTCGGGGCCATTTCCCAGCTCTGTCCAAACGTGATGCTCTGATTCAGCTCCGTCCCAAACCCCCTGCTCGGATTTGGGGCCATCCCAAACCCAACACCCTGATTTGGGGCCATCCCAAACCCCACACTCTGATTTGGGGCCTTCCCAAACCCCACACTCTGATTTGGGGCCATCCCAAACCCAACACCCTGATTTGGGGCCTTCCCAAACCCAACACCCTGATTTGGGGCCATCCCAAACCCAACACCCTAACTCAGCTCCATCCCAAACCCCACACTCTGATTTGGGGCCATCCCAAACCCAACACCCTGATTTGGGGTCATCCCAAACCCAACACCCTGATTTGGGGCCATCCCAAACCCCACACCCTAATTCAGCTCCATCCCAAACCCAACATCCTGATTTGGGGCCATCCCAAACCCAACACCCTGATTTGGGGTCATCCCAAACCCCACACTCTGATTTGGGGCCATCCCAAACCCCACACTCTGATTTGGGGCCATCCCAAACCCCACACCCTGATTTGGGGCCTTCCCAAACCCCACACCCTGATTTGGGGTCATCCCAAACCCAACACCCTAATTCAGCTCCATCCCAAACCCCACACCCTGATTTGGGGCCTTCCCAAACCCCACACTCTGATTTGGGGCCTTCCCAAACCCCACACCCTGATTTGGGGCCATCCTAAACCAAAATAACCATAAAAGGTTCTCCCATCACCACCAAAATCACCAGGACATCCCAAAATTCAGGATTTTGTGACACACCCCCCCCCCACTGTCACAGCACCCCCAGAGCAGAACATCCCCAAACTGGGGGCTTTGGGACATCCCACAGTGCCATGGCCACCCCAGAGCAGGGTGTCCCCAAATCAGGGACCCTGTCACACCCCAAACTGTCACAGCAACCCCAAAGCAGGGTGTCCCCAAATTCAGGATCCTGTCACACCCCAAACTGTCACAGCAACCCCAAAGCAGGGTGTCCCCAAATTCAGGATCCTGTCACACCCCAGACTGTCACAGCAACCCCAGAGCAGGGTGTCCCCAAATCAGGGACCCTGTCACACCCCAGACTGGCACAGCAACCCCAGAGCAGGATGTCCCCAAATTCAGGATCCTGTCACACCCCAGACTGGCACAGCAACCCCAGAGCAGGGTGTCCCCAAATTCAGGATCCTGTCACACCCCAGACTGTCACAGTAATCCCAGAGCAGGGTGTCCCCAAATCAGGGACCCTGTCACACCCCAAACTGTCACAGCAACCCCAGAGCAGGGTGTCCCCAAATCGGGGATCCTGTTACACCCCAGACTGTCACAGCAACCCCAGAGCAGGGTGTCCCCAAATTGGGGATCCTGTCACACCCCAAACTGTCCCACCAATCCCAAAGCAGGATGTCCCCACACAGGTCCCTGGTGGCCCCATTCCCCAGGGCAGGGAGGAGCCCCCGCCCTCCCTCCCACTCGTGGGGCCGAACCCAACCCCAACCCCAACCCCAACCCCAACTCCAACCCCAACCCCAATCCCAACCCCAACCCCAACTCCAACCCCAACCCCAACCCCAACTCCAACCCCAACCCCAACTCCAACCCCAACCCAGCCTTTCCCAGCCCTTCCCAGCTCTTCCCACCCGGCAAATCCTCCTCCAAACCCTCCCCCGTCCGGGTGGGACCCCAAAACTCTGGGGGAACATCCGGGGGAACCCCCAGGGGAACCCCCAGGGGAACCTCCGACCTCCTGGGCCAGGGCTGTGGCCAAACACCCCCTGAGCCCCAAACTCTGCTCCAAACACCCCCTGAGCCCCAAACTCTGCTCCAAACACCCCCTGAGCCCCAAACTCTGCTCCAAACACCCCCTGAGCCCCAAACACGGCTCCAAACACCCCCTGAGCCCCAAACTCTGCTCCAATCACCCCCTGAGCCCCAAACTCTGCTCCAAACACCCCCTGAGCCCCAAACTCTGCTCCAACCGCCCCCTGACTGCGGCTCCAAGCATCTCAGCCCCCCACATGGATCCCGGGAGCAGAACTCTGCTGGCAGGGGGTGAGAGGAGTGCCCAGGGTGATAAAGGGTGCCCAGGGTGATAAAGGGTGCCCAGGGTGATAAAGGGTGTCCCGGGGTGATAAAGAGTGTCCTGGGATGATAAAGGGTGTCCCAAGACCTAAAGGGTGATAAAGGGTGTCCTGGGGTGATAAAGGGTGTCCTGGGATGCTAGAGGGTGATAAAGAGTGTCCTGGGATGATAAAGGGTGTCCTGGGATGATAAAGGGTGTCCCAAGACCTAAAGGGTGATAAAGGGTGTCCTGGGATGTTAGAGGGTGATAAAGGGTGTCCCGGGGTGATAAAGAGTGTCCTGGGATGATAAAGGGTGTCCCAAGACCTAAAGGGTGATAAAGGGTGTCCTGGGGTGATAAAGGGTGTCCTGGGATGCTAGAGGGTGATAAAGAGTGTCCTGGGATGATAAAGGGTGTCCTGGGATGATAAAGGGTGTCCTGGGGTGATAAAGGGTGTCCCAAGACCTAAAGGGTGATAAAGGGTGTCCCGGGATGCTAGAGGGTGATAAGGGGTGTCCTGGGGTGATAAAGGGTGTCCTGGGGTGATAAAGGGTGTCCCAAGACCTAAAGGGTGATAAAGGGTGTCCTGGGATGTTAGAGGGTGATAAGGGGCGTCCTGGGGTGATAAAGGGTGTCCTGGGGTGATAAAGGGTGTCCCAAGACCTAAAGGGTGATAAAGGGTGTCCTGGGGTGATAAAGGGTGTCCTGGGATGATAAAGGGTGTCCCAAGACCTAAAGGGTGATAAAGGGTGTCCTGGGGTGATAAAGGGTGTCCTGGGATGCTAGAGGGTGATAAAGAGTGTCCTGGGATGATAAAGGGTGTCCTGGGATGATAAAGGGTGTCCTGGGGTGATAAAGGGTGTCCCAAGACCTAAAGGGTGATAAAGGGTGTCCTGGGATGATAAAGGGTGTCCTGGGATGCTAGAGGGTGATAAGGGGTGTCCTGGGATGATAAAGGGTGTCCTGGGATGATAAAGGGTGATAAGGGGTGTCCTGGGATGATAAGGGGTGTCCTGGGGTGATAAGGGGTGTCCTGGGGTGATAAGGGGTGTCCCAGGATGATAAAGGGTGTCCCAAGACCTAAAGGGTGATAAAGGGTGTTCTGGGGTGATAAAGGTGCTGAGGATTCAGGACACAGGGAGGGAACCACAGGCTGGACAGAGACAAAGGGTCCCACAGGAAAGTGCCACCCCCCCTACACCCCATGGGGACCGGGATGAGCCCCAAAATAGGCGGGAGGGGGGGAAGGTCAGAGCATCTGTGGCCGAGTCGCTTTCAAAAGAGCCCCAAAAAATCCCGGAGAGCAGCTTGGAACAGCCTCCGGAGAGCACGGAGGGAGACGAGGCCACGGAAACACCACCGGAACACCGGGGAAGAGTCACCGTGGGATGTGGGATGTGGCACCTGGCACCCAACCCCCCCCAGCCACGAGCAGGGATTTGGGATGTGACACTTGGCACCCAACCCCCCCCCAGCCACGAGCAGGGATTTGGGATGTGGCACCTGGCACCCAACCCCCCCCAGCCATGAGCAGGGATTTGGGATGTGGCACCTGGCACCCAACCCCCCCCACAGCCACGAGCAGGGATTTGGGATGTGACACTTGGCACCCAACCCCCCCCACAGCCACGAGCAGGGATTTGGGATGTGACACTTGGCACCCAACCCCCCCCACAGCCACGAGCAGGGATTTGGGATTTGGGATGTGACACTTGGCACCCAACCCCTGCCAGCCACGAGCAGGGATTTGGGATTTGGGATATGACACTTGGCACCCAAAGCCCCCCACAGCCACGAGCAGGGATTTGGGATTTGGGATGTGACACTTGGCACCCAACCCCCCCCACAGCCACGAGCAGGGATTTGGGATGTGGCACCTGGCACCCAATCCCCCCCCACAGCCACGAGCAGGGATTTGGGATTTGGGATGTGACACTTGGCACCCAACCCCCCCCAGCCACGAGCAGGGCGTGGGGAATCCCCGGCGGCGGCTCCTTCCTCCTCCTCCTCCTCCTCCTCCTCCTCCTCCCTGCTCGCTGGGCCAGAACGGAGCCGGGGCCGGTGACAGTGGTGGCTCCTCCTCGAGCTCCTCCTCGAGCTGCCACGGGCACCAGGACGGGGGTTCCTCCTCCTCCTCCTCGCCCCTGGCACGAGGGCACCCCCAGGGTGGGATGTTTGGGGGGGGTTTGCCCCTCCACTGGCACCAGCACAGGAGAGGGCCCAGCGGAGGGCTGGGGGATGTTCCACGCCAAGGACGCCCCAAAACCCACCCTCACCCCGGGGGAACAGCCCCCTCTGACCTCTCGGGGTCTCCCTGGGCTCCCAAAACTCTCCAGGTCTTCCCCTGGGCTCCCAAAACTCTCCAGATCAAACTGGGCTCCCAAAACTCTCCAGATCTTCCCCTGGGCTCCCAAAACTCTCCAGATCTTCCCCTGGGCTCCCAAAACTCTCCAGATCTTCCCCTGGGCTCCCAAACTCTCCAGGTCACCCTGAGCTCCCAAAACTCTCCAGACCAAACTGGGCTCCCAAAACTCTCCAGACCAAACTGGGTTCCAGCACCAACTCCAGCACCCACAGGCACCAAGCCCACCCACAGCCCTACAACATCTCCAGCACCAACGGGCACCAACGGGCACCAAGCCCACCCACAGCCCTTCAACACCAATGGGCACCAAGCCCACCCACAGCCCCTCAACATCTCCACACCAACGGGCACCAACGGGCACCAACAGGCACCAAGCCCACCCACAGCCCCTCAACATCTCCACACCAACGGGCACCAACGGGCACCAAGCCCACCCACAGTCCCTCAACATCTCCACACCAACGGGCACCAACAGGCACCAAGCCCACCCACAGTCCCTCAACATCTCCACACCAACGGGCACCAACAGGCACCAAGCCCACCCACAGCCCCTCAACATCTCCACACCAACGGGCACCAACGGGCACCAAGCCCACCCACAGCCCTACAACATCTCCAGCACCAACGGGCACCAACGGGCACCAAGCCCACCCACAGCCCTTCAACACCAATGGGCACCAAGCCCACCCACAGCCCCTCAACATCTCCACACCAACGGGCACCACGGCGCCACCACCCCACCCAAAGCCCTTCAACCATCGCCACAACAAGTGGCACCAACGGGCACCAAGCCAACCCACCCCTTCAACATCTCACACCACGGGGCACCAACGGCACCACAGGCACCAAGCCCACCCACAGCCCTTCACAAACATATCCACACCAACGGCAACCAAACGGCACCAACCCACCACAGCCCTCAACACCAATGGCACCAACTGGGCCACCAAAGCCCACCAACAGCACATCAACATCTCAACACCAATGGGCACCAACGGGCACCAAGCCCACCCACAGCCCCTCAACATCTCCACACCAATGGGCACCAACGGGCACCAAGCCCACCCACAGCCCCTCAACATCTCCACACCAATGGGCACCAATGGGCACCAAGCCCACCCACAGCCCCTCAACATCTCCACACCAACGGGCACCAACGGGCACCAAGCCCACCCACAGCCCCTCAACACCAACGGGCACCAAGCCCACCCACAGCCCTTCAACACCAACGGGCACCAAGCCCACCCACAGCCCTTCAACACCAACGGGCACCAAGCCCACCCACAGCCCTTCAACATCTCCACACCCACAGGCACCAAGCCCACCCACAGCCCTTCAGCACCAACGGGCACCAAGCCCACCCACAGCGAGTTTTTGGGTGACACCAAACGGAGCCGACACCTCAACCGCGGCCAACCCCAGTGGGACTCCTGGGTGGGACCTCATGGAACTCAACGAGCCCAAACCCAGGTGGGACCTCATGGAACTCAATGATCCCAAACCCAGGTGGGACCTCATGGAACTCAACGAGCCCAAACCCAGGTGGGACCTCATGGAACTCAACGAGCCCAAACCCAGGTGGGACCTCATGGAACTCAACGAGCCCAAACCCAGGTGGGACCTCATGGAACTCAACGAGCCCAAAGCCAGGTGGGACCTCATGGAACTCAATGATCCCAAACCCAGGTGGGACCTCATGGAACTCAACGAGCCCAAAGCCAGGTGGGACCTCATGGAACTCAACGAGCCCAAACCCAGGTGGGACCTCATGGAACTCAACGAGCCCAAACCCAGGTGAGACCTCATGGAACTCAACGAGCCCAAACCCAGGTGGGACCTCATGGAACTCAACGAGCCCAAACCCAGGTGGGACCTCATGGAACTCAACAAGCCCAAAGCCAAGTCGGGGCGATCCCGGAATCCCAAACTGGGGACAGAGAGTGGCCCCCGGAGAAGGGCCCCACAGAGTCCAGAGGAGGCCACGGAGATGATCCAAGAGCTGGATCCGCCTCTCCCAGGAGGAAAGGCTGGGAGGGTTGTCCCAGGCTCTGGGAAGAACTTCCTGGGGCCTAAAGGGGGGTGATAAGGAAATGGAGAAGACTTTTCCCCACAACCTGGAGAAGACTTTCCACCAGCCAACAGTTTTGGGCTAAAAGAGGGAAGATTTGGGTGGGATGTGATGAGGAAAAGTTTTGTGAGGGTGGTGAGACACTTCCCAGGCTGCCCAGAGGAGCTGTGGATGCCCCATCCCTGGCAGTGCCCAAGAGCAACCCAGAGTTGGGAACTTCCCTGAGAGGGAGACGTCCCTGCCCACAGCACTGGATGATCCTTTAGGTCCCTTCTAACCCAAACCATTCCATGAAGACCTTCTGGCTCATCCAAGAGCCTTTGGAGGTTTGGGGTCCCAACACCGTGCTGGGGGGGACGAGGGGTCTCCAAAAAGCCACGGGTTTGACCCACCAATGGGTTTTGTGCCTGTTTGCGGTGCCAAAGCCGGGTGGTGGCACAACGGCACGGGGGCAGTGACACGGGGGCATCAGCCTGTCATTGCACCCTCACGTGTCTCTCCAGTCTGTTTCCCATTCCAACTGGATCCGTCCAACCCGCGTGTTCCTCACCGCGCCGCGGTTCCCGCTGGGATTTGGGGAACGCCGACGCCAGGAGAACCAACACCATCGCCAGGAGAACCAACACCATCGCCAGGAGAACCAAAACCATCGCCAGGAGAACCAACACCATCGCCAGGAGAACCAAGACCATCGCCAGGAGAACCAAAACCATCGCCAGGAGAATCAACACCATCGCCAGGAGAACCAACACCATCGCCAGGAGAACCAACACCCATCTCAAACCCGGCCCAACCACCAGGAAAACCGACCGAACCGGCCCGAGCGTCACCGGCCGCGCGCAACCCGGAGACGACCCCGAGTCCCCGAAGCCGCCGAGCGGGCACTCACCGGCCACGTCGTGCGCTTCCAGGGCGACGTCGGGCTCCTGCCGGGACAGGGAGGAGAAGAAGTCGGGGTCCTCCACACCGGGGGGTCCTTTCCCCTCCCTGCTCATGGTCGGCAGCTCCCCCGCGGAGTAAAACGCGTCCTCCTCCAGCTCCGTCTCCGTCCCGGACAGGGTCGGGGGCTCCGGGGCTTTCTTGGCATCCTGGAGGAAAGCGGCTCTTCGCTCCTCGCCTTGGGGGGCAGGGAAGGTCTCGTGGCCGGGCTCGGGGGGCATCAAGAGGGCTCTGCCTCCATCTCCTTGGCACTCTGAGAAATCGGGGACAGCTCTCTCCATCCCTCGCCGGCTGTGCTGGCTCGCCCGGAACAGAACGCGGCGCCGGCACTCGGGGGGGTTGGCGGCCAAGGACCGGCAAAACCTGCGGGGAGAGGAGAGAGGAGAGGACAAGGTGAGCAAAGGGGACGGGTCTGGGTGAGGCAGAGGAGGAGCCATCGTGGCTCTGCCCGTGCCGGGGCACCCAACGCCGTCGGCGTCCCTCCGTCCGTCCCATCGCTCTCCGACGGCACAAACGGGTGCCACCGGCGGTTGAGACGGTGCCGGGTCCCTGCCGGGGTCCAGGGACCCCAAAAGGTGCCACCTCTCCCAAGTACAAAGCACTGCCCACCCCCTTCACCCCGGGATTTGCTGAGGGAACACCCCCTCCGTCCCCCACCACACCCCCTAAAGAACCCCAGTCGCCCTCAAGTTGATTATTTATCCCAAAAAAACTTCAGTCCTGGGAAAGCCACCCCGGGAGCTCTGCTCTGCCACAGGCCGCCCCAAAATCAGGGTGACTGCCCCCAAAATCAGGGTGGCTGGCCCCAAAATCAGGGTGGTTGCCCCCAAAATCAGGGTGGTTGTCCCCAAAATCAGGGTGGTTGCCCCCCAAATTGGGGCATGGGGGAGGATTTTGGGGACGCTGCCCCGCATCCTTCTCCCCGGAGGAACCGAAGAGGATCCGCCCTTCGTCCCGGGAAAGCCTTGGAGGGTCTGGAGACCCTCGGGAGGGGCAACCAGGTACAGGTGACAGGTGTTGGATGCCCCCAAAAATGAGCCGTCACCCCAAACACCTTCCCCCCGCCCGGCGTGGCCGTTAAAGGGTGAGAATTCAAACGTGAGAATTGGAGAAAGGAATAAAGGAGGATCCTGGAGAAGGGCGGGTTGGATCCCGACCCAGGGAGGAGGAGAAGGGAAAAATGAGAGGAAAGAGGTGCTAAAAAGCCGGGGCTTATCAGCTCCTGGGAGGATAAAGGCACAGGAGGGAGCGAAGGAGCTAAATTTACCCCGGCGAGGAAGGAGAAGGCAGAGAAGAGCCTATAAATACCTTCAAG
>NW_024103605.1:0-25188 GCF_003945595.2 Pipra filicauda
ATGACATGTTTGTGTGAATTCAGATTTTTCTCTTGAAAAAATGCCCTGTGCTTGTCCCTTGGCTAATTGGATACTTGATGTTTTCTGACCTGCTGTTCTCATCAGTGACACCTCCGAGTTTAAGAAGACTTCTCAGTGGTGTTGTAAGGGCTCAGGAATCCCAGGGGCAGAGCAGCAAGGTCAGGAATGCTGAATTATCAGTGACTCTTTCAGAAGTTATAAAAACCTGACCTGTTCAGGCAAATGAGGTACCATGGGGAGATCACCCTCTTTGAACCACTTTCTTCTCTGGATGACTGAAAACTGCAGGACACACTGGCACTGCTTGCATGAACCTGTCTTTTAGCACAGTTAGGAACCCTGGTTATTTCTGCATAAACCATTGCTTCCCTGTCCTGCTAAAATGCCCCACAGATGCATCAGAGCCACTGGATTCCCTGGAAGAGAGAAGCCTGGTTTACTTCCAGTGGGATTCACCCCTCACCATGCAAAGGTGAATGATTCAGATCTTGGACAGTCTCCCAGATCTTTGTGTGCTGACAGAGTGCCAGGGGATGGGCTCCCACATGTGAGGAGAGCTGGGATTAATCTCTCTCACCAAGGTCTAAGAACTGAGTCGTGCCTTGCCTTGCTTTCTTTGGATTGCCTCTCCTTGCCTTGCCTTGCTTCCCCATTTTCATCACCCTCCTCCTTTTTCACCCTCTTTCTTCTCAGTGTTCTTACATTAAATGCATCTCTTCAAGATCTGGACAAGGAATGTAAGCCAGACTGTTCTGCAAGGGGCAGACACTGCAGCCACAGGGCCTGTGCTTCCCGGTGTTCCTGCTCATCTACCTGGTGGTGCTGGCAGGGAACAGCC
The DNA here is from genome assembly GCF_003945595.2 of Pipra filicauda. Lineage (NCBI taxonomy): Eukaryota > Metazoa > Chordata > Aves > Passeriformes > Pipridae > Pipra > Pipra filicauda. Next base: position 860 of record NW_024103605.1, read on the forward strand.
TGGTTGCCTCCTCACTGTGCTGGACTCCAGCCTGCACAGCCCCACGTGCTTCTTCCCGAGGAACTTGTCCTTCCTGCAGGTCTGCTACACCTCCGTCACTCTGCCCAAAATGCTGCTGTGTCTCCTGAGGGCAGATGGCAGGATCCCCTTCCCTGGCTGTGCTGCCCAGCTGTATTTCCTGGTTCTGCTGGGCAGCACCCAAAGCCTTCTCCTGGCTGCCATGGCCTTCGAGTGCTGCATGGCCGTGTGCCACCCCCTGCCCTGTGCCCTGGCCATGAGCAGGGGCTCTGCACCAGGCTGCTGCTGGGCTCCTGGGGGGCTGTGGCACCAGTGCAGGTAGGACAGACCTACCAGCTGTTCCCTTTGCCCTTCTGTGCATCCCGTGACCTTCCTCACTTCTTCTGGGACGTCCCCCCGCTGCTGGACCTGGTCTGTGCAGACACGTTCTGGAACCAAGTGGGGCTGCACACCATCACCCTGGGTTTTGTAATCCTCCCCTTCTGCTTGATAGTTCTGTCTTACATTAAAATCATCAGGGCAAGTCTGAAAACCCCCTCAGTTCTGGGCAGGCACAAAGCCTTCTCCACCTGCTCCTCACACCTCGGGGTGCTGACACTCTTCTATGGCTCAGCCACAGTCGTCTACTTAAAGGGACACTCGAGGGCTTCTGGAGATCCTGACAAATACTCTGCCCTGTTTGACACAGTTGTGACTCCCATGTTTAACCCTCTCATCTATATTCTGAAGAATAAGGAAGTGAGAATGGCCTTGAAGAGACTCCTATGGACAAAGTGATCCTACAGAGGGTGTAAAATGGTCCCAAATGCTACAAGTCCCACTGGGGTATGTGGTTGCCTGAACAAAGCATCCCATATTCACTCCAACAAAACCACATGTCCAGCCTGGCTTTCCTCCTCCTCCGGGAGGGGAAAGGTGTCCTGAGGCATTCCTGTTATGTCCTGCCCTGCCATGACATCTTTGTCCTCCAGAGCACCTTCAGTGCCCCAAAAGAGTTCAATGCCAAGAGCTCCTTCCAGCTGGGTCTGACCAGTGTAATGTTAAGGGGAAACAGTGCAATTGTGGTCAGTCATCAGTGAGCCCCAGGGGTGACACAACCCATGAGAGGCGACTCCCCTTGGGTTTTACAAATCCCCTGCTAGCCCTCATGGCCTGTGGACAGTGTCCCTGTGTGGAATCAGCTTAAAAAGCTAAAGGATAGGAAGGGCACCTTGCCCTGCTATGAGATCTTGCACTGAGTTCTGTAAGGCTTGAGTAACTTGGCATACAGAATAAAAGAAATTAAAGGTATTAAAAACCCACCAAGAGGACAGTTCAGCACCAGAACAGGGTCCCAGAGACCTGTGGAGTTTCCATCTGTCAAGGTTTAGCAGTGTCAGCCAGAAACTCAGCACTGCACAGTCGCTCACTCCCTCCCCACCACAGGGATGGGGGAGAGAATCAGAAGGGTAGAAGTGACAAAACCCCTGAGTTGAGTCAAAGACGTGCACACGTGCGAGGCCAAACCAGGAATTCATTCCCAGCTTCCCATGGACAGGCAGGTGTTCAGCACCTCCAGGAGAGCAGGGCCCTGTCCCGAGTAACGGTGACCTGGGCAGACAAACACCATCACTCCAAAGTTCCCCCCTACACACCCTGAGTGTGATGTCCATGGTCTGGAGCAGCCCTTGGGTCAGGGGGGTCACCTGGCCCAGGTGTGTCTCCTCCCACCCTCCCACGCACCCCCAGCTCCCTCCCCAGCGTGGCTGTACCAGGGGCAGGAAAGGCCTTGGAGCTGTGCAAGTGCTGCCCAGCAATAACAAAACTGTCGGTGTAGAGTCGTGACGGTCGATAAAGACACAAAGAGTCTGGTTGTGTGCAGAAAAGATGTCTCTCTTTATTTTCTCATCTGTCTTTTTATACCCCTTGCTAGCAGCAAGCAGTAACCTTATTTTAGGTAAGCAAGCAACAGCATTTTCATTGGCTAGGATCAATTGGTGATACATTTGGCAAAGCTCAAGGCCTTATTGCAGTTCCACATCCTAGGCCTACCAACTTTACAGTCTACCTTTGTTTCTCCATTAGGGCCGTGTCCTGACCTCCTTATCATCAAGGATACGCCCGAAAGCTTTCCCAGTCAATATCTTCATCCTGGGAGCCAATAGACCCGCTATTAACCCCTTCAGAAGGGCCTGTGAGGTCCCTTCTCTCTGCAGGAGCTGATGGCTCAGCCCATGACTCATGGATGGGCCAGGGGCTCTCCAGCTGCCCCTGCCCTGGCCTGTGACAGTCCAGCACAAGCCCCTTTGGTTCAAAGAGGCCCTGCAGTGTCACAATGGCCTCTGGATTCCGTGAGGTTCTGCAGTGTCCCAGGGCTCCCCTGATTCCATGAGGCCCCACGTCTCCCAGTGGCCACTTGCTTCCATGTGTCTCTGCAGTTGCCCAGGATTCCTTTTGTTCCATGAGGCCCCACATGTCACAAAGGTCCCTTGATTCCAGGAGGTTCCACAGTGTCCCAAGGGTCCCTTGAGCTCCGTGGGGCTCTTTGACATCCCGTGACCTCCCGGCTCTTTAGGAGCCCTGAGAACTTCAACAGGGGGAAGTGCCGGATTCTGCCCTGGGATGGGGCAACCCCGCATGGACGGACAGACTGGGAAGGAGAGGCTGGAAAGCAGGGCCGGCAAAGGGCCCTGGGGGTGCTGGTGGGTGGCCAGTTGGCCCTGAGTCAGCAGTGCCCTGGCAGCCAGGAGGGCCAAGCCTGTCCTGGGGGCATCAGGCCCAGCATGGCCGGCCGGGCCAGGGAGGGGATTGTCCCGCTCTGCTCTGCCCTGGGGCGGCCTCACCTGCACCATTGGGGCAGTTTGGGGGGACACAATGGAAGGGAGAGATTGAGCCATTAGAGGGTGTCCAAAGGAGGGCAAGGAAGATGGGGAAGGGCCTTGGGGGGAAGGCGTGTGAGGACACTGAGGGCACTTGGTGTGTTCAGCTGGAGAAGAGGAGACTGAGGGGAGACCTCAGTGCAGGTCCAACTTCCTGGGGAGGGGCAGAGGAGGGGCAGGCCCTGAGCTCTGCTCTGTGGGGACCAGGGACAGGACTGAGGGAATGGCCTGGAGTTGTGTCAGGGCAGGGTTAGGTTGGATGTTAGAAAGGGATTGTTCCCCCAGAGGGTGGTTGGGCACTGACCAGGCTCCCCAGGGCAGTGGGCACAGCACCAAGGCTGCGAGGGTTAAATAAGCTTTTGGATAGTACTCTCAGGCTCATGTTGTGACTCTTGGATATGGTCCTGTGCAGGGCTAAGGGTTGGACTGGATGATCCCTGTGGGTCCCTTCCAGCTCAGCTTATTCTGTCATTCCGTGTTTGGTTGGGTTTGGTTTGGTTGTGTTTGGTCTTTTTGTCCCCCTTTTGAATTGCCCTTCCTCTGACCCATGACTTTTTCCTTCATTGTCGTGGGCCTTGCTGGGCACCTGATGGCAAGACAAGTTTATCCAACTCAGTCATCTTGACCACATTTTTTGTCCAAGTCACCATTAACTAGACGAGGTTTCTCACAGACTCGCTGCAACTTGGCCTCATCCACAAAGGAGTGGAAAGTGCATTTCATCCCATCACCCAGAGAGATAATAAAGATGTTTCATAGGAATGGTCAAGGGCTGGTCCCTGATGAATGTCACAAATTTTCTGCCAAGAGGAATTTGTACCATGATTTTGAGCCTCATCAATCATTCAACTTCCCACTCACCACATGTTTCACTTGTCCAGTCCAGCTCTCACCAGTCTGGCTCTAAGGAGACCACAGGAGATCATGTCAAAGGCCTTGCTGAAGTCCGGGCAATCCCTGCCTTGTCCTTCCCATGCCTGGCAATGGCTGCAGGAGGACTTGCCCTCTCCCCTTCCCTGCTGAGCCTGAGCAGTCTGGAACTCTGCCAACCCTCCTTGCTGCCCTGTTTGCAGACTGGTTCCAGGTCTGCCTTTGCCAAGGCCCCAGGAAGCTCTGGGCTGGCTCTGGCCTTTCCAAGGGTTTGGGAGAGGTCTCCCAGTGACACTGCCCAGCCTTCCCAATATCCCTGACACCAAAACCTTTTCTATTACCCCACAGTTCCACTTTAGTGCTCAGGACACAACACATATTCTCATGGTCCTTCAGGAGAAAATTAGAAGTGATTTCATTAGAGAGGTCAACTGGGGGAGCAGCCCAGTCTGGTCTGGCCCCACAGCAGTGCCCAGCCCAGATAGCTGCAGAGCTCTGGGCACTCCCCCCACAGCCCCAGCCCCTCTGAAGGGCACAGCAGCTCCTGGGGCACAGAGAGGAGTCTCAGCCTCCCCATCAGCTCAGGGGCTGGACACTCAGCATGGCAGGAGGAAATGGAGGTCAGGGAAACTGCAGGAGCCCTGGTGTCACCTGCAGGAGATGCCCAGCACAGCCTGACTGTGCCCCTCAGTGCCAGCCCCTCTGCCCAGCCCAGCCCAGAGTCCTGGCCCAGGGACAGAGCAGCCTGTCCCCAGGGGGGCTGCAGAAAGAGGTTTCTCTGTGTCAGGGATTCCTCTCTGCAGGCCCAGAAATGCTGCCTTGCTCTTCTGCAGGGACATCCCTTTGCCCAGGTCAGTGTGTCCAGGCTGCCTTGGCCACTTGCAGATCCCAGCCTGGGATCCCTGCAGGGCCCTGAGCTGGAGGTGCTGCTCTGCACAGGGAGGGGCTGTGGCACCCTGGGCTGAGCCTGCCCTGGCCATGCTGGTCAGGGTGGGGAGCAGACCCAGCAGGATGGGGATCACCCCTCTCCACCCTCTGCCATAGTCCTGGAAGGCTCAGCAGCCAAGAACAAGGCTGGGCAGGACCATGGGCTGTTTCCAATGGCACAGAGGGCAGGGCAGGGCTCCACTCCATGCAACCTGTGGGCTGGAGAGTTCTTCAGGACACCCTCCTGGAAAGCCCAGCCCTGGCTCTGGTACAGCCCCCCCTGAGCTGGGGAGGCACAAGGGGAGTTCACTGTGGGTCAGACGAGTCACTGGCCAGAGTCCTTTCTCTGTTCCTGCTGCATCCCCTGGGGCTGCAGAACTCTCCTTTACCAGTTCACAGGGACATCTAGTACTTGATCTCTGGTAACTCCACCCTGGGCAGGATCCTGCTCCAGAGCTCCATTCCCTGCTGACTGGATGGGACGGGCTGTCCCTGCAGATCCTCTGTGCTCTCCTGCACTTCCTGAGTTCCTACAGACAAGTCCTCACCTCCATCAGAGCCCTCACAAGCTGCAGAGCCCCAGGCAGGTGACTTGGAGACCATTTGCCACTGGCCACCAGCACAGAACATCTGAACCAGCCCTCAGTCCCTCAAGTACCCCAGTGAGTCGCTTCTCTCACTGCAGGGACTGAATGGGGAAACAAGCAAAGCAATGAGACTTTGCAGAGTCTGTTCCTTGGCCTTGTTCTTTACACCAACCTTTCAAAAAGAACAAAGTCTTCAGGAACTGCCCAGGGGGATCCCCTTTCCTGATGGAAATGATGTTAAGGAGCCCAGCTCTGCCCCAGCAGTGCCCAGGGCCTGTCCCTGCCCATGGTCACAGGACTGACACAGCAGGGACTGAGCTGCCAGAGCACTCAGGCCTTGGGCAAGGAGCAGAAAGGAGAGGGAGGCAGTGGAAAAAGAGCATCTCTGAAAAGCCCAAGAGCTGCTGCTCCCTGGCAGTGCTCCTGTACCAGGACTCTTTACCCCTTCTCCTCTGCACACAGGCACTGCCCTCCAGCTTCAGGGAACTTCTAGGAGGGGGAATCTGGAAAAAAGAATTCAAGTCCTTTATTATACTCAGTGATTGTCATTCCTCATGTACACAATAACAAAGACATGATGTTTGAGAAAGAAGTTGCTGCAGGAACTTTTATTTTGTTTAAATGCACACAGAGAATGATTCCTCATTTACACAATTGTGGGTCAAAATAAAGAGGTTGAGAATGAATTAGGTATGAGATGAAGAATAAATTTCTGTGTTAACAACATTAAAAGCATAAAAAATGCAGGAAACCACTACTACTCTCAAAAGTTTTAGAAGGTAGCCTGGAACAGTAAAGGGTTACACAATGAGTGTTCTGCAGAAGAAGAGAGGAAGGTTGTTGCTCCTGAAAAGCATCCAGTCATCATCTTCCTTATGGCATCCTTGAGCTCCTGGTTCCTCAGGCTGTAGATGAAGGGGTTCAGTGCTGGAGGCACCACCGAGTACAGAACTGATAGTGCCAGATCCAGGGATGGGGAGGAGATGGAGGGGGGCTTCAGGTCGGAAAATACACCAGTGCTGAGCAACAGGGAGAGCACAGCCAGGTGAGGGAGGCACGTGGAAAAGGCTTTGTGCCGTCCCTGCTCAGAGGGGATCCTCAGCACAGCCCTGAAGATCTGCACATAGGAGAAAACAATGAAAATGAAACAACCAAACCCTGAACAGGCACCAACCACAATAAGCCCAAGTTCCCTGAGTTTGGAGTGTGAGCAGGAGAGCTTGAGGATGGGGGGGATTTCACAGAAGAACTGGCCCAGGGCATTGCCCTGGCACAGGGGCAGGGAAAATGTATTGGCTGTGTGCAGCAGAGCAGTGAGAAAGGCAGTGGCCCAGGCAGCTGCTGCCATGTGGGCACAAGCTCTGCTGCCCAGGAGGGTCCCGTAGTGCAGGGGTTTGCAGATGGCAACGTAGCGGTCGTAGCACATGATGGTGAGGAGGGAAAACTCTGCTGAGATGAAGAAATAAAAGAAAAAGAGCTGTGCAGCACATCCCATGTAGGAGATGGTTGTGGTGTTCTGGAGGGAATTGTGCATGGCTTTGGGGACAGTGGTGCAGATGCAGCCCAGGTCTGTGAGGGAGAGGTTGAGCAGGAAGAAGCCCATGGGGGTGTGCAGGTGGCGGTCGCAGGCTACGGCGCTGAGGATGAGGCCGTTGGCCAGGAGGGCAGCCAGGGAGATGGCCAGGAAGAGCCAGAAGTGCAGGAGCTGCAGCTCCCGCCTGCCTGAGAATGCCAGGAGGAGGAACTGGGCCATGGAGCTGCTGTTGGACATTTGCTGTTCCTTAGGACAGGGTCTGTTCAGAGAAGGAAAGCACAGGGAACAATTAAGACAGCCCCCTCTCAGCAATGCCAGGGCAGTTTTCAGGGAAATCCCCTCCAAGTCAAGGCCTTTCTTTTCCCTGGTTTGTGCTCTCTGAGGGTGCTGTGAGGAGCAGGAGCTCTGCCCATGTGCTGCCAAGGACTCAGCTTTGCTCTGCTGCAGTGCAGACATGGAGCTGCTTTGGACAGCTCTCACGATCACAGGGGATGTCACATGGAATCCAGCTTTGATGGAAAAGTTCAATTCCTGTTCTGTTGTCTTGGAGCAATTTGTGCTGCAGGAGAGAGGCACAGTGTATCCTTAAAATAATTTTGACTGGGTTTTTTGGTTACAGTCATAAGACCTGGGAGTGCTTTTTTAGGGGCAAATTTTTCTGATGACAAATCTGAAGAGTGTTGAGCCAGGACAGGCAGAAGGGCTGAGCTCTCCCTTGCTTATTGCAGAGCCAGGAGAGCTGCAGTGCCTCTCAGCCTGTTTCCCATCTGCCCTGCACTTTCCCTCTTGCTGCCTTGAAGATGACTTCACACAGATTCATCTTTAAAAACCCCACCAAGATCTGTGCTGAGAGCAGGGCAGTGCTGCTTGAAAGGGCAGCTCTGGGAAGTGTCCCCTGTGCCAGCCCAGAGGTGCAGCTGTGCTGGACAGAGCAGGACAGGAGCCCTCCTGCAGGGAAGCCAAGGGCTGGGACAGGAGAGTGCCCACCCCCAAGGGAAGGCTCAGCACTGCCCAGGATCCTGTGCTCATTTCTGAGACTGCCTGAAATATTCATCACAGAGAGTAAAAGAGTTGGAATTTCAGTGCAGCCTCCTGACCTGAGAGAACAATGTCTCTGCTACAATACCTAAGCAGGAAACACACCTCAGCACTAATTCCTTTCTTGTAGCCCCTGTCTTTTGTGAGCTTTGCAAAACATTCTCCATTCAATATGGTGTAGTGGTGTGGGGTTGTGAGCAGGTCTGACCCTGCAACAGCGAGACATGGAAAAGATCCTCCCTCAGCTGCCAGGTTTGCTCCTTGCCCACAGCCCTTGTGCCCCAGCCCTGGAGCAGCTCCCCGGGCCGGCTGAGAGCTGCCCCTGGCAGGCAGCAGAGTCCCTGCCCAGCACAGCGCCCTGGGCTGCAGGACCCTGCTCTGCCCCACAGCCCTGGGCACCCCTGGCTGCACCCCCGGCTTCACAGCTCTGCCAAAGTGCCCCAAAACAGCCCCTGCTCCCCCATCCCATCAGCTGGGGCTGGGCCAGCTTTAGGAGATGCCTCCAGGAGCTGCCCCTGCATTGCCCTGCAGCCACAGACTCACCATGTGCAGCCCTGCCAAGGTTCCTCCTGCAGGGAGCTCTCAGCCATCCTGCCAGTGCTGAGCCCCTTGAAGCTCTGTCTGTGCCCTGCTGGTGTCCCTGAGCTGGCCTGGCAGTGCCCTCAGCCCTGCTGGGCTGTGCAGAGAAGCTGCTCCTGGGCAGAGCTGTCTCTTTGAAGCTCTTCTTGCTTGCCAGGAGCTCCCTGTGTGCCAGGAGCCCGGCCCAGCTCAGCAGCACAGCAACAGCCCCAGGCATTTCATGACCCTCAGGGGGTTTGATGTTGTTTACATGAGACTCAGTCCCTGAGAGGAAGTTCAAACAACTTTTCAACAAGTCAAAATGAGATTGAAACACTAAGTTTCTCGTAGTGCTAATGAGTCTCACTGAGGGACACAACTGAGAACGTGTCCCCAGGTTCCAGTTAGAGCAGAAATCTGCAGACAGTGATGCCAAGGATGGACAAGCAAGGGAAAGGTGGCTCTGATGCTGAAGAAACCTGGATGTGTTTCATTAATCCAAAGGACCAAACCCTGACCCCCAGCCCCTTGGAAGGGACATCCTGTCCCTGCCTCATTCCTCAGGGCTCTTCCTGGGGCACTGGGATGTGGGATGTGCAATGCCAAGGGCAGGCCCATGGGGTGGCACCTGCCAGGCTGCTGAGCAGGGACAAGGAGGCCATGAGGCCCCAGGGCTGCAAGGGGCACTCCCCTCCTCCTGGCCTCAGGGGCACAGACAGCAGCCATGGCCAAAGGCCTGCAGAAGGTGGCTCTTTTGGGGCCTTTCAGCTTCTCCCCCTCCCTGTCTCCTCTCCAGCCCAGGCTGTCCTACGGTGTCCATGCCCTGCCCCTTTCCCTGCAGGCTGTCGTCATCCCCCCGGCTGCCCCACCTGGCTGGCACCTTCCTGCACTGACATCTCTGCGTCCTCCCTGGCTCTTCCTGCACACACAAAGCCTTGGCCTCATCCACACTCCTCCTGGCTGATGTGTTGCATCACACCATTGCCCTCAGAGTGAAACTTCTTTCTCTTTGTTTCCTGCCTGGACCTCCCCAGCTGAACTTGCCATTATTTCTTTTTTTCTCATACTGTTTCCTGCTATGACAAAAGGATCCACCATCTCTGAAACCACCCTTTAACCCTCTCTGGCTACTCCTGCACTGTCCTCAGTCTCCACACCATAGAACCCAGAGCTCCTTTGTCCCTGCAGAGTGGTCATGGGCTTGAGGCCTCCAAATCTTTTCTTGGGAGATCTCTGGGTACTCTCCAAGGTGTTTGCAGATGAACACATGGTGCTCATAGTCTAAGGAAATCCCAGGGATACGTTTTACCAAGGCCTGTAGTGGAAGAACACAGGGCAATGGCTTTGAACTGAAAGACTGGAGTATTATATTTATAATAGGAAGAAATATTTAACAATGAGGGTGGTAAGAACTGGAAGAGGTTTCCAGAGAAGTGGATGTCCCATCCCTGGATTTGTCCAAGGTCAGGGACAGTGAGTAAACTGAATTAGTAAAACATATTACTGCCACGTCCAGGGACTTGGACCAGATGACCTTTTAGCTCCCTTGCAAGCCAAACCATTCTGGGATTCTTTGAGTCCCAAACTCCTTCTCCAAAGAATTTCCAAGTTGAGGACCTGAATTGCCATGTTTTTGGAGAAACCCTTCTAAGCCCAAAAGGTAACAAATTATTTTAAAGACACTTCCAAAATATCTCTGTGAAGGCTTCACCAATGGGTCAATGGCAGAACCTCCCAGGATGACCTCACAAATGTGGGTGGGGTTTTCATGCTTGGGCTCTGAGACTCATGACGGGCAACAAGAAAGTACATTTGGGGACTGAGGAAGACTTGTCATGGGATGTCTAGGAAAGAATGAAAGGAAGGGGAAGGGTGGGATCACAGCGGTTTGTGGAGGAATAAGCATGAGAAAACAGAGGGAAAAGAGGCTGAAAAAGCTGGTCATGTTAAACAGGAGGCTGGTCAAGACACGTCCCTGACTGTGCCCTTCAAGTGATCCCCACAGCCTGTCCTGTTTTCCTAATAACTCCATTGCCAAGAAGTTTCTGTGGGGAGGGACCTCTCTGCTCCTGGCACAGATTGTGGCCCAAGTTCCAGCCCCTGCAGCAGGAGCCACAACTAGTCAGGTCTTGTGTTCTTTGGGGGGCCAGACTCTGCCCACACTGGGGTGTGTGTGTGTTGGAAGCACAAAAGAGTGAAGCGAATGCAAAGCTAAACACCCAATGGAGCCTGACTTTGTCCCTAAGTGGGGGCTGAGAATTGGACCCAACATGTGCAGGGACAGATGGAGGGGTTTGTCCCCCTGGCCCTGCCCAGAAGGGACACCTTTCAGGAAGGGTTGTGGCCTTGGCTGTGCTGAGGGTTGCCCCGGGCAATGCAGCTTGGGATTGCAGTGGCACTGTCAGGGCTCTGCAGAGCTCCTGGCAGTTCCTGCCTTTGTCCCCAGCAATGCCAGAGACCTGCAGGGGTTGCAGTCACTCACTTGTGCTCTTTGGGACCCCGCCTGGCTCTGCTGAATGTCAGCAGGCCTGGAGTTCCCAGACTGTTCCTGCATCCAGGGTCGGGCCTGCAGTGACGTTTGTGCAGCATTCAATTGGGGCAGTGGCAGGATGGCCATGGATCCATTCCTGCACAAACACAATGGGGCTCCATCCCAGGCAGGGAGAGAATGGGCCCACAAATGTTGGAAGGAGAAGAACCAGGGAGTTTTGGCACTGTGGAACCCCGTGGAAGCAAAGGAACCCTGGACACGGCGGAACCTCCTGGAATCAAGGGGACATTGTGACCCTGCAGCACCTCATGGAACCAAAGGGAGTCTGGGACGTGGCAGGGCCTGATGGAAACAAAGGAACCTCCTGGGAACAAAGGGACCCTGGACACTGCCAAAAGTCAGGGAGACAAGGGAACCCCAGGACACTGTGGAATCTCCTGGAATCCAGGGGCCATTGGAATACACTGGGGCCTCCTGGAACCAAAGGGAACATGGGACACTGCGGAACCTCATGGAATCAAAAGGACCCCGGGACTTTGTGGAATGTCAGGGAATCAAGGGGCCAGTGTGACATCCCAGAACCTTTTGGAACCAAAGGGAACCAACGGGACATTGTGGAATCTCATGGAACCAAGGAGCCATTGTCCCACTGCGGAGCCTCAAGGAATAAGGGATCCAATCTTTGCCTCAGATTTTTCCAGCAAATTAAATTTAAGGAATTACAGAAGTGGGATTGAACCACTTTTGTCCCACATGTTTTAATGATTGGTAAAATGAGAATATTTACAGACAATTAATCCTTTATTCATACAAATGATCAGACAAAAGATCTAAAGCAGAATTATTTACTACACAATACAAAGGCTAAAACTACAAGTAGTACTGTATAAGATAGGATAGTGCACTATATTGAAGCAATTATTGGAACAATTATATTCAAGCTAGCCAAAAGAAATAATTATTACGTAGAGATCTGATGGAACTCAACCTGACCAATGGTCGTGGGGAGATTTCTTTTGCTCAGCCTTGAGGAGTGTCCTTGGAGGGCGTCCCCACCCAAGGCAGGAATCTCCACACATCTACCCCAAGAAGGGCTGTGTTAGAAGAACCTGCCTGGATGAAAGGGGACTGGACTTCTAGAGTAGGAAGGGATTGACTGCTCCTCACAAATGGACAGGCCAGTGAGCAGCTTCTCTGTCCCATCCAACTTCCAAAAGCAGGAGGTGTGTTTGGAGTTGGGTGAACCAGGCTGGTTTGAGCATCATTCAACACCAAAACCATTCCCAGGGTGCCACCGGTAACTGGCAGATCTCACAGACAGCTTGCATGAGAGCTGGCACTGTTGGCATTGTCTGATGGCATTTTAGGCCTTATCAGGGTAGGCCCTCCTGCCCCCCGGGTGGAGAGGTTGGCTGTGAAAGTCCATCCTGGAGATGCACAGGGAGCCAAGAGTTGGGCTCCTGAGTGACACACAACAAGGGACAGGGGGATGGGACTGACCAGATGAAAGTGTCTCAGGTAGAGCTGGACTGGCAACACAAGGGGGAATTATTCCTGGTTAGCTGGGCCCAGGACACCTCAGGGCCTCAGGGAAGAGGTGCAACATCCAGCTGGGTTTGGGATCCAGGGCTGCATTTAACCATGGACACCAACTGCCAGGTTCTCCAGACCTGGGAAACATGTGCTGCCATCAAAGAGGCCAAGAGGGTAAAGCCCCTGTGGGGTGGGGGATGATGGCTGAACTAGAGATGTGGGCAGGCCTGGCAGATTGATCCCAGCACACTCCCCAAACCCACCAAGGCAAGCTCTACGTGCTGACCATGGTGGACACAACCCCTGGATGGCAGGAGACACCCCCTGTGCCTCCCACCACTGCCCACAACACCATCCTGGGTCTGGAAAAGCAAGTCCTGGGGAGACACGGCCCTCCAGAAACACTGGAGTTGGACAGCAGGACTCTTTTCCAAAACAACCTTGTGCACACCTGGACCAGAGAGCTCGGCATGGAGTGGATGGATCCTATTCCCTGTCAGGCACCAGCCTCTGGGAAAGTTGAATGGTAGAGTGGACTGTTCAAAACCACCTGGAAAGCAATGGGCAGTGGGACCTTCAAACCTTGGGATGTGCATTTAGCAAAAGCCACCCAGTTAGTTAATCCTGTAAGCTCAAGAGACAAAACTCCAGGCCAATTCAGTGTCTAAGAACAGCTCAAAAGAGCAGGTCCTTTAATCAGGCCCACAGGCCCAGGGGAACACACACGACGCGCCCTCCCAGGCAATGGTTCTACAGTTTTAGAAGATGGTCTGTCCAATGCCAGAACTCTCCAGCCCCCAGTTCTGCCCAGTTCTGCCCCCTGACACACCCCTTGGGGAATTGGGTTTGGGGTCTTTGGGACCCCTTCTTCCTCATCTTTCTCTTCTTCTCAGCACGGACAGTCCTTGGAGCGCCTCCAAAGTTCTGGGCTGGAAGGTTGCTTTGTCTCTTGTGGGATCTTGTTGTCCAGGCCTAGGGTGTGATGTTGTTCAATAGAGGTGTTTTTCTACAATTCTACCTTGAAAAGAAGTCTAAACATGCTAAAGGAATTTAGAAAGTTTGATATCACATGGGGTCATAGGGTTGGGACTGTATAAACTATAGTGCTAAATGGTGGCATATAATACAGCTACATTAACATCTACAGTTACTACACAACTACTTTTTAAAATAATAGAAGAAAATATCCAGAAAGCTTCAAGGCATCACACAAACCTTGTTAGTGAACTCTACCATTTGAACTGGCCCTGCCCAAAAAGAACCTCTCCGTACCATTGAAGGGGATAAAATCCCTGTGGTCCATATGAGGAATATGTTGGGGAGGACAGTTTGGATGAGTCCTGCCTTAAGCAAAGGCAAAGCCACCCATGGGATTGTTTCTGCTCAAGGAATTGGATGCACTTGGTGGATGATGCAGAGGGATGGGGAAACACTCTGTGTACCTCAAGGGGATTTGATTTTTGGGTCAGAACAGTCCGTGAGGTTGAATTGTAGAATATTGTTTGCCCAATGATGCTCCCACTGTGTGCCAGAACTCCCATGAACAATGAGGTCTTTCCTTATGTACAGGTTTTTATTTTCTATGCTTTTGATGTTTTCTTAAAAAAAAAAGTCCTGTTTCCATTCCCTCCTTCTTCAGTCGCCCCCATCTTGTGTGTCCCAGAGACTTAGTCTAACTGGGGAGTCTTCTATTGGATTTGAGTGACAGAAATGAACCTGCAATAACCTTTTGTCTGAGATTCCTTTCCTGGGCAGAGCAGGACTGATCAGGAAATGAGAACAGCTTTCTGGCTGTCCCAGCTTAGGGACTGGCCCTGTGCCTGGAGCTCGAAAAACTGAGACTATCTACTGTGCAAAGTGGACTTCAGTGGAGGCAGTGTGAACTTAATATACAGTAGGGGAAGGACTTTTGTTTTATATTGAGCTGTGCCTTCCTCTGGTTTTGTTTGCAGGCCATAAATGAACATCCCTCTGTGTCTCATGGAGCTCCTTCTCCAAGCCAAGCAGGTGGGAGTTGGTGCCAAGGAGCTGAAACCTGCAGGTCCAGCCTTGAGTGGAGGCAGCTCAGATTTGCCCAAGGCTGCTTTGAGTGCCAGGGGTTTGATGAGGGAATGGTGGGGTGGGGATAGGGATAAAGTCTGATGGATTGTCAGACATAAAGGTCTTGATTTTCTTATTTATTCAGACTGAATTAGGAAGTGCTTGGGATCAATATCGACTGGGGATTGCTGATATTAATGTAAAAACAGGGAAAAACTAAACAGGACACAAGAAAGACATCTTTTCTCATGGTTTTAATAATACAATATTTTTTCACTTTGAATGCACTTCTGAGATCTGTCTAATTGACCACAAAAGAAGACTTAGAAGTAAATTATTCCCAGGGACTTGTCTCGTTAAGATGCCATCTCTGAGAAGAGAGTGTGGAGGAATGAGCAGACAAGGAGACCATCCCTGGGGCTGGGGAAGCAGGAACTCAGAGTCACTGGTTCCAGGTGGAAAATGGACTGTGGGATGTTTCTGGGAGAGCCCCTAAAGGGTGTGCTGGTTTCAGGGGGAGTACAGTTAAATTTCTTCCCCGTGGCCAGTGCAGGGCTGTGTTTTGGCTTTGTGCTGAACACAGGGTTGATAATCACAGAATGACAGAATAGGCTGAGTTGGAAGGGACCCACAAGGATCATTCAGTCCAACCCTTAGCCCTGCACAGCATCATCCCCAAGAGTCACACCATGAGCCTGAGAGGATCATCCAAACACTTCCTGAGCTCTGTCAGCCTTGGTGCTGTGCCCACTGCCCTGGGGAGCCTGGTCAGTGCCCAAACACCCTCTGGGGGAAGAATCTTTTTCTAAGACCCAACCTGACCCTCCCCTGACACAACTCCAGGCCATTCTCTCAGTCCTGTCCCTGGTTCCCCCAGAGCAGAGCTCAGGGCCTGCCCCTCCTCTGCCCCTCCCCAGGAAGTTGGACCTGCACTGAGGTCTCCCCTCAGTCTCCTCTTCTCCAGCTGAACACACCAAGTGCCCTCAGTGTCCTCACACGCCTTCCCCCCAAGGCCCTTCCCCATCTTCCTTGCCCTCCTTTGGACACTCTCCAATGGCTCAATCTCTCCCTTCCATTGTGTCCCCCCAAACTGCCCCAATGGTGCAGGTGAGGCCGCCCCAGGGCAGAGCAGAGCGGGACAATCCCCTCCCTGGCCCGGCCGGCCATGCTGGGCCTGATGCCCCCAGGACAGGCTTGGCCCTCCTGGCTGCCAGGGCACTGCTGACTCAGGGCCAACTGGCCACCCACCAGCACCCCCAGGGCCCTTTCCCGGCCCTGCTTTCCAGCCTCTCCTTCCCAGTCTGTCCGTCCATGCGGGGTTGCCCCATCCCAGGGCAGAATCCGGCACTTCCCCCTGTTGAAGTTCTCAGGGCTCCTAAAGAGCCGGGAGGTCACGGGATGTCAAAGAGCCCCACGGAGCTCAAGGGACCCTTGGGACACTGTGGAACCTCCTGGAATCAAGGGGCCACTGTGACATGTGAGGCCTCATGGAATCAGAGGAACCCTGTGGAATATCATGGAATCAAGGGGCACCTGTGGCACTGCAGGGTCTCATGCTCCAGAAGGAACCCTGGGACACTGTAGGATCTCATGGAACCAAGGTGCCATTGTGACACAGCATGGCTGCAGGGAATCAGGGCTCCAGAGTAAAAGTCCATGGCCTCATGGAAAAAATGAATTCTGGGACACTGTGGAACCTCAAGGAATCAAGAGACAATTTTGACACTGCAGGGCCTCATAGATCCAAAGGAACCCTGGGACTTTTTGGAACCTCATGGAGTCAAGGGCCAGTTGTGACACTGCAGAGCCTCATGGAACTAAAGGAATTGTGGAGACCTGCCGATGCCTAAAATCTGTCCTGACACAGTTTTAAACTCTTTTACTATTCTTGGCTGTTAATAAAGACAATCTGACTGTGTCACTAAAAATAGAAGTTTTATTCTTCCGTCCTCCTCGTCCACCCCAAAATGGCAGAAAAGGCATGCAATGTTTACAGTGAAGCTTTTTTATCCCACCCAGCGCAGGAATTTCTAGGCTACAGGGAAGGAGGCACGCATGGACCTATTTAACACACTGTCACACACTTTTTTGAACTTATCCACACTAGTCAAATTTTTCTAACAACACACTGTCATTCTTAATTATAAATTAATTCATATTTCATAAGTGGGGTGAACTAAAGCAGTCTCTTCCTTCTCATTTTTAACTTTGGTAGCAGGTGCTCACCGCAGGTGTCCTTCCCCTGAAGTTGCAGCTCCTTCTCTCCCTCTCACAGAGTGCCCAAGGCCGTCTGATGGATTCCATCCCTATCTCTGAGGCCTCTCTCTGGGGAGCTGCCTCTGGCTCTCCAGCCTGAACACCTGTTTGGTCTCCCACCCCCCAGCTGTGATTCAGTTTTCTGGAATGATTATAAATGAATTAAAAAGCTTTTTTGGGCCATGATCTAGGCAACTGCTGCCGTGGATAGTGTGGATTGCAGGAAGGCAGAAGAGAAGGACGTGAAAGGGTCACCTGTGAGCAAAAGGTATTTTTCGTTTTCAGTAGTCTCTGAATTTTTGTTACTAGTTTTCTGTTTCTGTTTCTGTGGAAGAGTTCAGTGTCCTCCCTCCTGGGAGGGATGGGAATAAATGATTAAACATGGAAAACGTTGTGGCTGAGCTGTTCCAACACTGCAAACTGTCATTTGTCCAGATGGTCTAAAGATGTCCAGATTATTGAAAACCTTCCATATGTTTCTTTTCAGGGAGAGAGAAATATTTGATGAAGAAATCCAGCAAAGGCAAAAGTGCAAGGCCAAGCCTCAGCCTGCTGAGAGCTGAGGAGTGGCACCGGCTGCCCCAGAATTACATAGGGAAAATAAGAAACACAGAGGTTTTGGAATGGGATCGAGCCATTTTCAATGGGATTGATTCACTTTGAGGTGACAGACTGATCCCTCTCGACTTTTGGGATGCAGAGCTGGGAGAGACTGGAATGTTAATGGTCCACGGCTCCAACACTCTCCAGTTGCAGAAGCAGTGGGGGCTTTGCTGCCCATGGGTAAAGGAACAGCCCGGGGAAGGGGGGGTTAATGGGGCTGGGGGGAGAGAGGAGGGGCAGCACCACGAGCAGGTGAGTCCTGAGACCCTCCTGGTGTCCCCAAGACCATCTTGGTGTCCCCAGCCCCCCCTTGACACCCCGAGACCCCCCTGGTGTCTCCAATGTCCCCAGGGCCTCCCCATGGCCTCAATCCCCCCCCGAAACCTCCAATTCCACTGTCCCCAAACCCCTCCCCACTGCCCCCACTGTCCCCAAACCCCATCCCTGATGTCCCCAACCCTCCATCTCACCCCAGGAGACCCCCCTGGACCCTCTGACCACAAAAACACACCTTCATCCCCCCACGCTCACAGAAAGGCCAAGGGCATTTGGGGACATGTTGGGGACAGTTGGGGGGCTTTGGGGGGCACTGGGTCATTACTGGGGGATACTGGGACACACTGGGGGGAACCAGGGGGCACTGGGAGGGACTGGGGGGGAACTGGGGCACACTGGGGGACACTGGAAGGGACTGGAGGTGAACTGGGGCACACTGGGGGACACTGGCAGATGACTGAGGAGTTCCTGGGGGATTACCAGGACACACGGGGGGACACTGGGAGGTTACTGGGCCATACTGGGGGTTACTGGGTGCTCACTGGAGGATCATTGGGCCACACTGGGAGGCAGTGGGAGGTCACTGGGATGCACTGGGTGGTCACTGAGGGGGTTACTGGGCCGTACTGAGAGTCACTGGGAGGTCACTGGGCTGTACTGGGGACATTGGGATCCCCTTACCCAGATGTGGTACATCTCGTCCCTGGACTTTGGGGGGCACCACCAGGCCCCCTCCCCTGGGGGCTGGGGGACCCCCTGAACCCCACTGCTGAACCCTCCCTGTAGGATCTCTGTGTGCTGAGTTTTGCGGTCTCTGGGGTTCAGGGCGGGCATCAGGATCCCCTTTCCCTGAGGTCGGTCCGCCGGGCCGGCAGGGGCGCTGTGGCCCGAAAAGAAATGGCGGGTCCAGCACGTGACGCGGGGCTTCATGGGAGTTGTAGTTCTTTTATGAGCTCTCCGCCGGCGCGCCTGCGCAGTGCAGCCAGGGCGTTGGAAAAGCCCCCGAGCCCCGCAGCCCCAAGAGGGCTCCAAGGCCCCGCGCTCTGCCCCTCGGGAACCCCCGAACCCCTCCGCTAAACCCTCCCGAGCCCTCCAGCCTTTCCACTCACAGTGCAGTGCACCCGCCGCCGCCTCCTCCATCACTTCCCCACAGCCGACATGGCGCTCTGTGCGCTCCCCGCCTCCAGAGAGACCCCCACAGTCAATCCGCGGGCGGTCTCGCCCCCCGCTCGCCCGATGCCGCGCCCAGGCACCGGGCGAGCGGGAGAGGAAGACTTTGAGCCTTCATCCCCTGCGACCACCCGAGAGCAGCACCAGAGAGAAGTGCGCAGGCGGCAGAAGGCGCGTCCCGAGATTTCCATGGAACACCGCCCACTCTGGGGTAGCTCGGGAAGATGTAAAAATGTGCAATGAATAGATATGAGCTAATTTCCCAGGAACTGGAACAGCCCTGTGTGTGCAGGGACACGGGTCAGGGGGTGCTCCCCCAGCAGCCCTCTGTCCCCACAGCAGGTTGGGAGCTCAGGGGGCCACCCCGGACCCCCCTTTCCCACCCCCCTCTGCCCCACAGCTGCTGCAGCACCAGCTGCTGGGTGGGGGGAGTCCCCCCATCAGCCCCCAGCGTTGGGCACCTGTGGAGAATCGTGACCAGAGCAAGCACAGAAAGGGTTACAGAAGCAGTGGACATTCCCAGTGCGGATCTGCCCCCTCCCAGAGCCCCAGGGAACCGCTCCAGGGCCCAACTGATGGGGGACAGGGGGGACCCATATGGGAACCCCCCTCCCTCTGTCCCCCTGCCCACTGTCCAACACCCCTTTTCTCCCCTCTCCCACCCCTTTCTCATCATCCCCACAGTCCTCAGCTCCCTCCCCGGCTCGGTTTGGGGCTGTTTCTTCCCCTCTGCCCTGCTCGGTTTCAGAGTCTCAGCCCCTTCCCTGCTCAGTTTGGAGGTCCCAGCCCCCCCTTTTCCCCCGTTCTCCCCCCCCTTTTTCCACTGTCCCCTGAAAGGGAGCTGTTAAATATTGGGTGCTGAAAAAGCTGCTACATCGTGTCCATTCCAAATTAAGCCTGCATTTATTAGCATGGACTGGCATCCAAATGGCAGCAAGAAGAGTCTTCTAATTCTCTTCTTTTTAATCCTCTCTGCAGTCGCCAATTTCCCCTCGAAGCGGGCAGGAAAACAGGAACAGCCCTGGGGTGGTCGGGGAGCAGCGCTGGCCCCAAAGGGCTGCATTTCCCCTGCCGATCGTCCTGCTCTGCCCTCCCCCGGGGCTGGCTCTGCCTGGCGCTGGCCGGACGTCCCGGGGCTCCTCACTGAGCAAACCCCTTCCCAAACTTCAGGGACAAGTCCAGACCCCGGCTGGCCCGGGAGGAAGCGACAGCAGCGCGGGCCGAGCGGGCGGGATGGGGTCCGAGCAGCGGCGGGAAGTTGCAAGATTGCCAGCAAAGAAGTCAAAATAAAGTGAAGAAGCTAAAAAAGCCCGTGGTCTCGGCATGGGCGCGGGAGGAAGGGGAGCTCCGTGACTGCAGCCGGGGCTGCCCCCGGGGCGCGCGGGGGCCAAACAGGGAACGGAAAAATGGACAAACGGACGAACCGACGAACGGACCAACGGCCCCGGCGCTTCGGCAGCAGCAGCGGCAGCAGCAGCAGCGACTCTAGCGACGCGCTCTCGGTCTTTCTCCTGCTCTTGCTCTTCCTCCTCTCCGTCTCCCGGTGTCCCTGTCCCGGTGTCCCTGTCCCGGTGTCCCTGTCCTGGTGTCCCTGTCCCGGTGTCCCTGTCCCGTTCCCGGTCCCCCCTCCCCTTGCAGGCCCGGGCCATGGCCCCGGCCGTTCCCCTCTGCCGGGCGGGGCCGCCCCGTCCCCGGCCCTGGGCGGCCCGGCGCGGTCCCGCCCTCGCCCGGCTCCCGGCGCGCCGGTTGTGGCGCTGCTGGGCGCTCCTGTGGGGCGGGCTGTGGGATGGGCTGTGGGATGGGCTGTGGGGCGGGCTGTGGGGCGGGCTGTGGGGCGGGCTGTGGGATGGGCTGTGGGGCGGGCTGTGGGGCTGGTTGTGCGGCGGGCTGTGGGGCGGGCTGTGGGGCGGGCTGTGGGATGGGCTGTGGGATGGGCTGTGGGATGGGCTGTGGGATGGGCTGTGGGATGGGCTGTGGGATGGGCTGTGGGGCGGGCTCGGCGTCGCCGCCGCTTGGCTCCGCCCGGCTCGAGCCCGGCGCCTGCCGGGGCCGGCGGGGGCCGCGGCCGCTGCCGCCTCCTCGGCGGCTTCCCCGACCAGAGCTCCGCCGCTCGCCAGCCCGGCCGCCGGCAGCGAGCCGCCGCTGCCCGCTGCGGGTGGGGAAGCCCGGCCCGGGCCGCTCGAGGGGCGCTCGGGGGCCGTGCCGGGCCCCGGCCCGAACGCTGACGGCCACGTCTCGCCCGCACGGAAGGCGAAGGGGCCCCTGCAGAAGCGCTACCGGCTGGGTTCGCTGCTGGGCAGCGGCGGCTTCGGCCGCGTCTACGCGGGGACCCGCCTGGCGGACGGAGCCCCGGTGAGTGCAGGAGGAGGAGGAGGAGGAGGAGGAGGAGAGCGGGACGGGCGAGCTCAACCCGCCGTTCCCCTTGGCTTGCAGGTGGCCATCAAAGCCGTGCCCCGGGATCTCATCCGGCGCTGGGGCGAGCTGGTGAGCGAGCGGGGCCAGCGGCAGAAAGCGGGGCGGGACGGGCGGGGACGAGCCGAGCCCGGGAGGGTGGAAGCCGCCGGGACACCTGGAGGGAGAGTGGCCGTGGGGTCGGTGGGGGACGGGGAGCATCCAGGGCTGGCAGAGGGGTAGCAGGCAGACAGGCACGGCATCAGCCCCACTGACGACCCCGTGGTCCCCCCGCAGCCCGACGGCACCCTGGCCCCCCTGGAGATCGTGCTGCTGGACAAGGTGTCCAGTGGGTTTCGTGGTGTCATCCAGCTCCTGGAGTGGTTCGAGCTCCCCAACAGTTTCTTGTTGGTGATGGAGCGTCCGGAGCGCTCTCGGGACCTCTCTCGAGTAATCACGGCGTGGAGGTTCCTGCCGGAGGAGATGGCGTGGGGGCTGTTCCGCCAGGTGCTGAAGGCCGTGCGGCACTGCACCAGCTGCGGCGTCCTGCACCGGGACATCAAGCCCCAGAACATCCTCCTCGACCTGGCCACCGGAGAGGCGAAGCTCCTTGACTTTGGATGTGCCACCTTCCTTCAGGACACCGTCTACACCCAGTTTGCAGGTGAGCCCACAGCCGGGGGATGCTCCTGGTGCCAGGCATCGCATGGCCATGCCCGGGTGTGGCACCAGAGATTGCCCCTTTGGCTGAGGGGGAACAGGATTAGTTCTTCAGCCAAGTTGCTTTTGGATGGGGCTGGGGGGTTATTGTGAGACGGGCCCTGGCCTTGCCGACAGCCTGTGCCACCCACCCTGTCCTGGGCTGGGTGTGGGGCAGGGCGGAGCCAGCCTGACCAAAACCCCCATGAGGGTAGCAGAGAAGGGGGTCAGAACTGTGCACCAGCTGGCTTGGTGTGCAGGCGAGGAGGGGCTTGGGCTGCTCCACTCCCCTTGTTTGCCTTGGCTTATGATGACTTGTTGGGGGCAGTGCAGTGGGGCGGGGAGAAGGCATGGCTTTTCCCCACCACTGGGTGGGTTTTTCCCTTGCATGTAATGGTTGGGCCTTGCCAGGGCTTCTGCTGCCCTCTTGGACACCAGTGGCTTCTTCTCCAACCCCAAGTTTGTAACCAAGAGTCAGGGGCCGGTGAGAAGGCAGTGGGTCACAGCGTGTGCCACTGGGGCAGGCCCCACGTTGCCAGGGATGCTGGGGTGAGGCTCTGGGAGCAGGCAGCATCCACCTGATGAACTCCGTCTGTATTCCGCAGGAACACCGTCATACAGCCCGCCAGAGTGGATCTGCTTCAAACGCTACCGCGGCGAGGCGGCCACGATCTGGTCCCTGGGCATCCTGCTCTACCAGATGGTCTGCGGGAAGCACCCGTTCTGCAGAGGCACCAACACCATCTGGGACCAGCTCCCGTTCCCACCACGGGTCTCTCGAGGTGGATACCAATCCTTGTGGCACGGGGGGAATAACGGTGTTGGGAGAGGGCAGCGGGCTCACGAGGACGCCGCTCTTGAAGCTGTTTGTGTCCCATGGTTGGCTGGGGGAGGTGGCCTGTGTCCTGCCATCCTGCTCTCCTCCAAAAGGGAGAATCAGTGGAGAAGTTTGGGCACAGCTCTGAGCACAGCCAGCACAGCCTGGGCACGTGGACAGTGGGACAAAGGGGACAGGATCCTTCTCCAACTGACCGGCCATTTTCCCCCCAGGGTGCCAGCACCTTATCAGGTGGTGTTTGTCCATCCGCCCCTCGGACAGGCCATCATTGGAAGACCTGTTGTGCCATCCTTGGGTGCAGGGCATTCACCTGCTCTAGAAGACAGGAGAGATCCACGTGCTCACTTTGATCCAGGGGCCTGGCAAGTAACACCTCCACACATCTCTTGGCAATAGGAAGTAAAGAAAACCAGATTTTTTTTGTCATGCCTGTAGCACTGAGGGGGGGTCAGCACATGGGGACATGCCCCTCTTTGTGCTGGAGCTGGGCTGTAGACCCAGTCTTCCAAGTGCTGGTGGCCACCATCCAACCTGGTTTTGCTCGTCCTGCTTCACAGACAGCTGGGCCCTCGGCAGAACACTGACAGCCTGGTCTGGCCCCCAGGGAAGGAGAAGGGGCCTCTGGAGAAGCTGTGCCGGGTGGGGCTGCTGCTGGAGACATCGAGGACGACGTCAGGGATGACAAGCTCTTTGTTGTTGACCTGGACACCGGCGAGCTGAAGATGATGGACTCTGATTCTGGCCCCTTCCTCCAAGCCGTGCTCCACACGCCGTTTGCAGATGAGTCCACACCCAGGGGGTGCTCCCGGGCATTGCTCAGCCTGGCTGGGCACCGAAGGTTCCCCCTTTGCTGGCGGGGAACCTGAGGAATTCTTCAGCCGGCTGCCAAGCTGCTTCTTGGCAGGAGGGTGGGCGGGTGCTCTGGGCTGGGTGTGAAATGGGAGCCCGGCTCTGCCCCCAGCCTCTGCCACTGCCCCTTTGCTGGGCGGGGCTGGGGCAGGGGCAGCCAGCCTGCCAAAAACAAACCCCCGTGGGGGGAGCAAAGGTGGGGCTGCAGAACACCAGCTGCTTTGGGCTGCAGGCCAGGAAAGGCTTGGGCTGCCTTGGCTTAGGAGCCTTTCTTTGGGGCAATGCAGCAGGGCAGGGAGAAGGCCTGGGTTTTCCTGAGCTGGAGGAGGTGGGGTTTTTCTTTGGTGTGGAGGGGTTGGGCCTTCCTCAGAACCCTGACAGAATGTTAACATTTTACCTTTTTTTCTTGTTTCCATTTTTTGTTTGTAATCTCTTGTCATGAATTTGTTGTTTGTTTTCGAGGGAAGAGTTGGAGCTGGTGCCCAGTGTGGATTGGGAAGGGCTGGGACCATCCCTGGAGAGGATCTGACGTCCCCTCTGAGAAGGCTGAGGACATCCTTTGGGACACACTCTTCTTCCTGCAGCAGATCTTGTGAGGTAGATCCTCATCTTGCCCATCTTCTCAGCAGGAGTGGGATAATGGCTTTGGGGAGATGGCAGCAGGCACATGAACATCTCTTGCAGCTGCTGAGGAGGTTGATCTCCTGGGCTTGGCTGGAGGAGGTGGCACCTGTGTTGAGTAATTTCTGAAATCCAATCGATCTGGGATGACCCCAAATGACAGTTTAGTTTT
>NW_024103606.1:0-25189 GCF_003945595.2 Pipra filicauda
GCAAACATCCCTCTCTCCCTGCAAACATCCCTCCCTCCCTGCAAACATCTCTTTCCATCCCTGCAAACCTCCTTCCCTCCTGCTGTTCCCAACACCTGGCACAGATTCCTCTCCCTGCCTTATCTCCCACGGGAAGAACATCCCTTCCCACCCCACCCCACCCATCCCAACTCATCCCAACTCATCCCGACTCATCCCGACTCATCCCCCCCTCCAGCTGGATCGTTTCACCCCCTTTGGGAAGCGGCTTTTCCTCCAGGCCCCATCCACCTTTTTCCCGGGAATGGCCCAGCCCCGGATGCTGAATGGGCAGCAAGGGAAGAAGCAGAGATGGGAAAGACTTCCAGGATCAGGAATCTGCTGCTGGAAGCAGGAGACACCCGTGTGGATCAGCTCAGAAGGGTCATTTCCCTCCCCAGCACCGACAGTTGCCGTCCCCAGAACAACCTTTTTATTCCACCCCCCTCCTCCCCTTTCTTTTTTAAACATCCATCAAAAGAGGAAGAAGGGAATAAAAACATAAGGAATAAATCAGGAGGAAAATAATCCCTTCCCAGTTTTTCCACTGTGCTTGTGCACTTAGGGCTGAGTTTCCCTGTCTTTTAATCTCTGAGAACAGAACAATGGAATGGGAATAAATATTTCTTTTCAGGGTCGTTGCTCGAGTTCTTTCTGTCTCAAGGATGGTTTGGGCACTTCCAGGAGTAGCAACACCCCCCTGGCTCCTCCTGCACCTGGATCCAGGTTGGATTTTGGTGGCACCGTGGCACTTTCTCAAGGCAAAGTGTTGGAAAGGTCAGGAGGGGCCGGAGCAGTGAGTCAGGAAGGAGGGAGGGAAAGGAATCCCGGTGCTTTTCCACCCCAAATCCTGCCCCTCCATCCCCATTCCTACAGCAAAGGGATCCCAGGGGTTTGTTGTCGATGCCATTTTCTCCCCAGGAGGAGCTGAGGGCAGGTTTAACAGGGCTGGGCTGGCTCAGGGTTAAATCCGAGTGCCCAAGGTGGGATGGCAGAACTGCCTGAAGTGGGAACCTCCTGGGATCCCTCCCTGGCCACGTGGGAACCAAAGACACGCGGCAGGAACGGCCCAGCTCCTTCAGGGAATGGATCCGTTTGGCACAGGCTGGAAATGGGGCTAAATTTGAGCTCCAGCCTCTCTCCAGGCCTGGGAAGAGCCTTTGCCAGGCTCAGGGGCAGGTCTAAGTGCTGTTCTGCCTTTGTGGGGTCCAACAGCTCAGCCCTGCCCAGGGAGCTCCACTGATCCTGAGGCTCAACCTCCTCCTGCTCCCATGGGATCCTGGAATGGCTTAGGTTGGAAGGGACCTTAAAGATCATCCAGTTCCAACCACCCTGGGACACCTTCCACTAGCCAAGGTTGCTCCAAGCCCCCTCCAACCTGGCCTTGGACACTTCCAGGGATCCAGGGGCAGCCACAGCTGCTCTGGGAAATTCATTCCAGGGCCTCCCCACCCTCACAGCCAGGAATTTCTCCCCAGTATCCCATCCAACCCTGCCCTCTGGCACTGGGAAGCCATTCCCTGTGTGCTGTCCCTCCCTGCCTTGTCCCCAGTCCCTCTCCAGCTCTCCTGGAGCCCCTTCAGGCCCTGCCAGGGGCTCTCAGCTCTCCCTGGAGCCTTCTCTTCTCCAGGGGAACCCCCCCAGCTCTCCCAGCCTGGCTCCAGAGCAGAGGGGCTCCACAATCCTGGAATGGGTTGGGTTGGGAGGAACCTTAAATCCCACCCAGTGCCACCCCCTGCCCTGGGCAGGGACATCTCCCACTATCCCAGATTCTAGACTAGACCAGACTCCCCATCCCTGGAAGTGTCCAAGGCCAGGTTGGACAGGGCTTGGAGCAACCTGGGATGGCGGGAGGTGTCCCTGGGGTTGGAATCAGAGGGTCTTTCAGGTCCCTTCCAACCCAAACCCTTCCATGTTTCCATGATTCCCACTGGCCTTTCCATAAAGGCCCAGTTTTTCCTTGGCTTGTCTTTCCTATCCCAAAGCCCTGGAGATGTTCTGGGGACCCCCTGACATCCCAAATGGAATTCAACACCTGCCTTGAGGGAAACAAACCCCATCCTCAACTTCTGCTGCTTCTGAGCTGCGTCAGAGAAGGCTTTAGAGGAAACATCTTGGAATCAGGGCTGGGAACACTTGAGTGCTCCCCTCCTTTCCCATTTCCCAGGAAACACAAGTGTTCGTGGTGTGACCACTGGGACCATTCCCAATCCAACAGAGGAGCTCCCAGCATCATTGACAACCAGCCCTGCTGCCTTCCTGCCAGTGCCACAGTCTGTTTGTGGTCTGGTGGATGAGGGGAAGGCTGTGGATGTGGTCTATCTAGACTTCAGCAAGGCCTTTGACACTGTCTCCCATAATATACTCCTGGAAAAGCTGGTAGCCCATGGCTTGGACAAGTGTACCCTCTCCTGGATTAGGAGCTGGCTGGAGGGTCGGGCCCAGAGAGTGCTGGTGAATGGAGCTGCATCCAGTTGGTGGCCGGTCACCAGTGGTGTTCCCCAGGGGTCTGTGTTGGGTCCAGTCCTGTTTAACATCTTTATTGATGATTTAGATGAGGGGATTGAGTCCATCATCAGCAAATTTGCTGATGACACCAAACTGGGAGGGAGTGTCGACCTGCTGGAAGGCAGGAGGGCTCTGCAGAGGGATCTGGATAGACAAGAGATGGGCTGATTCCAATGGGATGAAGTTCAATAAAGCCAAGTGCCGGGTCCTGCACTTTGGCCACAACAACCCCCTGCAGCGCTACAGGCTGGGCACAGAGTGGCTGGAAAGCAGCCAGGCAGAAAGGGACCTGGGGGGACTAATTGACAGGAAGCTCAACATGAGCCAACAGTGTGCCCAGGTGGCCAAGAAGGCCAATGGGATCTTGTCCTGTATCAAAAATAGCGTGGCCAGCAGGAGCAGGGAAGTGATCCTTCCCCTGTACTCTGCGTGGGTGAGGCCACACCTTGAGTATTGTGTTCAGTTCTGGGCCCCTCAGTTCAGAAAGGATATTGAGGTGCTGGAGCGGGTCCAGAGAAGAGCAACAAGGCTGGTGAAGGGACTGGAGCATAAGTCCTATGGGGAGAGGCTGAGGGAGCTGGGGTTGTTTAGCCTGGAGAAGAGGGGGCTCAGAGGTGACCTCATCACCATCTGTAACTACCTGAAGGGAAGTTCCAGCCAGGTGGGGGTTGGTCTCTTCTCTCAGGCACTCAGCAATAGGACAAGGGGGCACGGGCTTAAGCTCCGCCAGGGGAAATGTAAGTTGGATATCAGGAGAAAATTCTTTACAGAGAGAGTAATCAGGCATTGGAATGGGCTACCCAGAGAGGTGGTGGATTCACCAGCCCTGGAGATTTTTAAAAAAACACGCAGATTGGACGTGGCACTGAGTGCCATGATTTAGTAAATGGACTGGATTTGGACCAAGGGTTGGACTCGATGATCTCGGAGGTCTTTTCCAACCCAATCGATTCTATGATTCTATGATTCTATGATTCTATAAATCAGGGAAATTGTGGAATTAATGGTACCTTTATCCTGAAGAGGATGATCCAGGTGCTGAGGAATGCCTTGATTTCTCCAGGGACAGCACGGAGAGAGAGGGAAAAGGATCATGTCCATCCCAAATCCCACCCTGGTGTCTCCCAGGCCTCCTGAGCAGCCCTTTATCCTGCCTGGCAGGGGCAGGGCCTTCACCAGAGTGTGGCCTTGGGCTTGATTCCCAGGTTCTTTGTGTTCCCAGCACAGCAAAGAGGTTCAGAGATGGCCTCAGGACCCCACAGAGGCCAGGGATGAAAACACAAAGGACGGCCCCACTGCCAGGGATTTGGGATCAGGACTGGTGGCCAACACCCCTGAGAACCTTCCCGTGGGTGGGGAACCCATTTCCCACCCCAAAATGTTCTGGCACCTCCAGCATTTCATCCCTTGAATTCCTCACCACCTTTTTTCCCGCTTTAATCCCGAATGGATCTCTTTTCCCTCAGCTGGAGCTGGGAGAGGGAAGTGGAGACTCATTCCCACCTTCCTGGGCTTGGCCTGACCATCTCCCTCCTCCTTTCACCCTTGGCTTTGGTCTCCTCCGCCGTGGAGCCAACTCCAAACCAACGACCCAAATCCACGCCGGGAATCAGGAGGGAATTATAAACCAGGGAAACCAGGAGGCAGAAACTTCAGGATGAGCCTGATCTTCCAGGAGGAGCTGGAAAGACGGGAGACACCTCGAGGAGAGGTGGCCTGGCACGTGTGTGAAACCCAAAAAACACCCCGGGGGAAGGTTTTTTAGTAGCAAAAAGGCATCTGGATAAAATTACGACCTGAAAGCGCACGAGAGGAGGGGAGAGAGGAACAAAAACTTTATGAGATCCACCAACAAGTCTCCCTCTGTTCTGAGGAAGAAACACACAAATCAAGGGGTTATTTTTATCCTCGGAACGAGCTCATTTCCCAAAGAACCAAAGAGGAGGTTTTAAAAAAAAAAAAAAGAGTGGAGAAAGTCTTTCTTTCTACTCAACTCCTGTGGAAAAAAATCCCCCCTGATCCCAGCTTTATGAAGGCCGTAAAAAAAACTTGGAAATCTCTCCTGGCAGAGGCTGGTGGGGCTGGTGTTTGAGGCTTGGAGTTTTGGGGGCTGGTGGGGAGAGGGAGAAAAGAGGGGGACTGGGAGGCAAAGGGAGTGTTCTCACCGAGCTCTGCCCTGGCTGCTTAAAGGTCACCAGGGTGGAGTCCTGGAGAAGGGACAGACCCAGGGCAGAGCCTTTCCCTCTGGCTGGAGCCTGGAAGCTCCTGGTGACATCCTGGAAGGCTCCAGAGAGGCTTTTTGCTGGAAGCAGCTGAAACAAGGGTTTCCCTTTTCCGTTTTTTTTTCTAATCAGAGGTGCCTAAATCAGTAAAATTGCTAAATTCAGGAGCAGCTCCAGGCCAAATTTCCTCTGGCTGCTCTTGGAATCCAAGCCTGGAATCCCAGGGCTGGGGAGAGAGAGCTCAAGCTCATTCTTTCCTCCTTTGCTCTCCACTGGGGGGATAAAAAGCTCTATTTTGGTGCCTCGTGGCAACGTCAGGGCAGAGTTTCCTCAGTTATTCCACCCCTCCCATGGACACTGAGGGGCTTCTGCCTGAACAATCCTTTCAGGGATGGAGGAATGAAACCAGAGAGCCTGGAAGTCACAGCAAGAGCTACTTAGACAGAAACGAGTCCTCTGGGACTGGAATTCCCAAATCCAAGCCGTGTCCCGTGTTCCCGGAGGAGCCACCCCCAGGGAAAGCTGAGCTGGAATTCAGAGGGTGGGTGGAAGGTGGGGACAGCTATGACAGAAAGGAAAATGTCCCACGTGGGTAAATCCATGACATTGTGGCCTTCTGCCATGCTTGGGGGTCATCCTGGACCACAGGGATGAGCCTCCAAGGGGATTATGCACCGGGAAACTCTCCTGCTTGTAGGGAAAAGGGGCAGGGAAAGGAGCTGGAATCACTGCCAGGGAATCTGCAACAGAGATGGATCTCAGGGTAACCAACTCACCTGAGCCTGGGACCTAATTCCAGGGATCCCTGGAATTGTCCAAGGCCAGGTTGGACGGGGCTTGGAGCAACCTGGGAGAGTGGGAGGTGTCCCTGCCCATGGGATGGGATGGGGTTTGGATGCTCTGGGAGAGCTGGGGGGGTTCCCCTCGAGAAGAGAAGGTTCCAGGGAGAGCTGAGAGCCCCTGGCAGGGCCTGAAGGGGCTCCAAGAGAGCTGGAGAGGGACTGGGGACAAGGGAGGGAGGGACAGGACACAGGGAATGGCTTCCCACTGGAAAAGGGGAGATTTAAATGGGATATTGGGTAGGAATTCCTGCTGAGAGGGTGGGGAGGCCCTGGAATGAGTTTCCCAGAGAAGCTGTGGCTGCCCCTGGATCCCTGGAAGTGTCCAAGGCCAGGTTGGAGCAAGGTTGGACAGTGGGAGGTGTCCCTGCCCATGGTAGGGGGTTGCAGTGAAATGTTCTTTAAAGTCCCTTCCAACCCAAGCCATTCCATGATTCCATGCTGGAAAAGCCCCTCACAGGTGACCTGATGTTGGCCATTGTGTCATCTCATCCCGGGGGTGAAGGAAAGGGAATGATGGCCCTTCTCTGCCATGAGGGACAAAGCCAAAAGGAGAAGCCCCTGCCCTGAGCTGTCCCAGGTGGCAGCAGAAGGCCCAAAACCACTCCAAGGGTCATCCCAGGCTTTTCCCCTCCCTCGTGGACAGCACTGGGAGAGGGATCAGAGCCACCCATCCCACGCCTCTGGCACAGCTCGGCCTCTCCAGAGCCCGGGCTGGATCGAGTGAAAAGATGAGGAGAAATGGCCTAAAGTTATCCTGGAATATCCTGAGCTGGGAGGGACCCCCAAGGCCCATCCAGCCCAACCCTCAGCCCTGCACAGGCCCAGCCCCAAGAGTCCCCCCCTGTGCCCCAGAGGATCAGCCAAACCCTCCTGGAGCTCTGGCAGCCTTGGTGCTGTGCCCACTGCCCTGGGGAGCCTGGGCAGTGCCCAACCAGCCTCTGGGGGAAGAACCTTTGTCTGAGATCCAACCTGAGCCTGCCCTGGCACAGCTCCAGCCCTTCCCTGGGTCCTGTCCCTGCTCACAGAGCATGTTGAAGAGCCCCCTGAGGTGTCCCCTCAGCCTCCTCCTCTCCAGGGTCCCCAAACCAAGTTGCACCAAGGAAGGTTCGGATTAAATATCTGAATTTTGGGTGTTTTTTTTTTCACTGAAAGGGTGGTCAGGCTTTGGAAAAAGTTGCTCAGTGAGATGATGGAGTCACCAGCTCTGGAAGTGTTCGAGATGTGGCACCTGGGGACACGGTTTAGGGTTGATTATGGGGTGACTAAGGGGACACGGTTTAGGGGTGATTACGGGGTGACTAAGGGGACACGGTTTAGGGGTGATTACGGGGTGACTAAGGGGACACGGTTTAGGGGTGATTACGGGGTGACTGAATGATCTTGAAGGTCTCTTCCAACCCTGATGATCCCGGGAGCTGGAGCAGCCTCTGAACAGAAGGAGCTGGGACAGGGCAGGGAATTTAACTGCGCATCCTGCCCGGGGCTCTGCTGCTTCCACACACATTTCCTGCCAACTGAACTCCCCCAAAGCTGG
The DNA here is from genome assembly GCF_003945595.2 of Pipra filicauda. NCBI lineage: Eukaryota > Metazoa > Chordata > Aves > Passeriformes > Pipridae > Pipra > Pipra filicauda. The sequence continues at coordinate 7,125 of NW_024103606.1, forward strand.
GAAAACTCCTCCATCCCTGCCAGAGGACACCCCTGAGCAGGGATGTTCAGCAGGGCCTGTTCTGAGGGGCCTGTTCCCAGCCAAAGCCCCGCTGCAGCTTCCCAAAGGGAGGAGCTTCCCAGAATCCTTCCCCCCCAGGTAAAAGAGATGTAAAATAGAAACCAGGAGGTTGTTTTATGCTCTCCCCTCCCAGCCTGGTGTTCACAAACCGTTTTGGCTGCAGCATCCAGGGAAATGCAGCCCGTGGAACCCACCCTGCTTTTCCTGGGGCTGGATTTTTGCCAGCCCGGCGAGCGGCTGGAAAAGGGGCTTTGAAGGGAAAAGTTCCAGGCAACCCCCAAATCAGACATTCCTACCTGTTCTACCCCACTGGCAAAGCCCTAATGAAGCTGTAACCGGATCCACACGTTGTGTGCCGGGCTCTTTTCCAGCACTTCTCATGGAAACTCTGGGAAATGAGAGGCTGAGCCCCAGCCAGGGATGTAAAAGTCGTTTCCCTGTTTGGGAATTCTGAGCTTCTCCAGCTGGTGGCATCTGCTACTTGTTGGCTGAGCTCTCCCCGTCCTGCTGCTCCCTCAGTGGGGCTGGAAATCCTTCTGCAGGACTCCAGCATGGATTTTAAACCCAGGGAGGAAGGTTGGGAAGAGCAGATGCTGGAAGGAAAGGCCAAACCCTCTCGGAGCTGGACTCTTGAATCCGGACCCCGCAGAACCTCACCAACGCTGGGGGGAACTCCTGGAGTTCTCATGGAATATCCTGAGCTGGAAGGGACTCTCAGGATCATCCAGACCAGCTCCTGGGCCTGCACAGACACCCCAACAATCCCCCCCTGTCCCTGAGAGCGTTGTCCAAACCCTCCTGGAGCTCTGGCAGCCTCGGGGCCGTGACCATTCCCTGGGGAGAAGCTCCTCTTCTCCAGCTGAACAACCCCCAAATCTCTCAGCTGCTCCTTCTGGGACCCCCCCCCAGACCCTTCCCCACCCTTTGGACTCTCTCCAACCCCTTTGGATCTCCCTCACGTTGTGTCCACCAGAACTGGAGCTGGGGCTACCCCAGGACACCCCCAGTCTGGCCCAGCCAGGCCTGGCCCAGCCCAGGGGCTGAACCCAACACTTGGCTTTGTTAAACCCCCCACAACTCTTATCAGTAATTAGTAATTAGCCCTCTAATTAGTCCAGGTCCCTCAGCAGGGCCTTTCTGCCTTGGAGCTCCTCCCAGTCCAGCATCACCCCCATCATTGAAGGTCACCCCTCCCACTGACACCATCAAAGCTCCTCAAACCTCGAGGGTCTTCAAACCAAACCACTTCTGGGCAAGAAAAAAACCCCAAAACCCAAACACTTTATGCTTCAATTCTCCTGGATATTTTTTTTTTACCTATTCCTTGAGTTTCAGAATGATGAGAACATGAAAAAAACCTGGCAGCTGGGACACGACAGTCCCCAAAAATCCCCACCCAACGAGCAACCACGGCTTGAAAAAACAAAACTGGGACAAAAAAATCCTGGGAAAATTCCTGTAGTCTCATCCAGAGGAAGGAAGGCAGGAAAAGGAAGAAGCTGCAGGTAAGTCCAGGCCCTTAAATCATCCCAAAATTTATGAGGGAGAAGCTGCAGGAGGGAAAATGCTGCTCTGAACTGAATAATAATTCATTATAATTGGAATTATAGTTATTAAATTGGAATTCAGGTGGAGCTGAGAGCAGCAAACACCCCAAAGAAAGTGGGCAGAACACACCGGGGGGGGGGGGGGAGGAATTTAAGGTGGCACTTAATTGAAGCTCAACCCTTGTTCCCTCTTCCCAAAGATGTGCCCAAACCCACCTGAAACCACTGGAAAAAAAGGGGAGATTCCAGGAGCTTCATCTTGGAGCACCAGGAAAAGGGAAAAGGCTTCTCCAGGTGGAGCTCTGAGAGTTTTCTGTCCCCAGGTGTCACCTCCACCAGGGCCTGGTTTCCACCAGGAGGTCCTTTGGCCCCGGGAATTCTGAGGGAGAGGATTAGGTGGAGATTTAAATCACCTGGGGTTGGTTTAACGAGGCCAGGAAGGGCAGAACTGGTTTAATTTGGGGCAGAAATTCAGTGTATTTATTGCTGGCCTGGGTGAGTCTCTCTTAACCTGTTCTCCAGATAAACTCAGTTTTATTCTGTACTATTCACTTAGTTCAGGGTAATTTCTGCTTTCCACTCTTAAAAACTTCAGCCTAGGCAGGGAGGAGGAAATCTCCCTTTGTGCTGCTCCACTGCTGTTCCTGCACTTTAATTCCCTCTTTTCCCTCCTCACATTCCCCACTCTGGGAGAAGGTGTGAAAGGGGATGATTTCCCTTTTTCCTGGTGAATTTTACTCCTTTTTGTTTTTTGGTAGGAACCCTTCAGCTGCTTGTGAGGGGCAAAAAGGGGAAGGGGGGGATATTTTTTTGAATCCCGAAATCCTCGCGTGGAGTTTTTATGGGTTTTTTTTGTTTGTTTTCATTATTGGTTTTAGTGTTTTTTAACTCTAAATCCTCCTGCACCTGGAGGATTCCAGGCCTGGAGATCCTGGTCTCTGTGGCATTGATAGAACCCAAACCCCCACTGTTTAAAAGTAATCCTGTGAATGATGTTAATTCATTAATAGAATTTAATGAACTAATCCTCAAAATGATATTAGTGAATTCATCTCATTAATTAACTAATCCTCAAAATGATATTAATGAATTCATCTGATTAATTAACTAATCCTCGAAATGATGTTACTGCAAACCCACTAATTGTTTTTCTAATGTGCTTTAAAAGACTTTGAGGTGAAGGAGGGGAGATTTGGGTGGGATATTGGGAAGGAATTCCTGGCTGGGAGGGTGGGGAGACCCTGGAATGAGTTTCCCAGAGCAGCTGTGGCTGCCCCTGGATCCCTGGAAGTGTCCAAGGCCAGGCTGGAGCAGCCTGGGCTGGTGGGAGGTGTCCCTGCCCATGGCAGGGGTGGAGTGAGATGGTTTTTAAGGTCCTTCCAAACCCAAACCATTCCATGATTTCGGATCCTGCTCAGTTTATGCTTCCATGTGCCCTGGGAGGTTCAGGGAGTGATGTTTGACCTCCAAGTGGGATCAAAACGTGATTTATCTCTCAGGTGTCTCCACAGTCGATGGGCTTGTGAGTGAAGGGTGGAATTCCACGTGGATGGGAATATCCAGGATATTTGGGGGCCACAACACGAGATCCAAAGGGGGGACACGGAGACGGGGAAGGGTCTGGAGGTGCCACAGGAGGAGCAGCTGAGGGCACTCGGTGCCAGAGCTCCAGGAGGGTCTGGATCATCCTCTGGGGAACGGGGGGGGATTGTTGGGATTTATGGACAGCACGATGGTCTTCCAGCAGGATCATGGAATCCCAGACTGGGCTGGGGGGGGAAGGGACCTTCGGGATCATCCCATTCCACCCCCCCCCCCGCCGTGGGCAGGGACAGGTCCCGTGGGAGCAGATGCCGAGGGGATCCCAGACATTCCCTGGGACAGGGAGGGGTGTTCCTGCATTCCAAGGGATGAAGGGGGAATTGAACCTTCATTGGACATGGGCTGAGGAAATCCCAGGGAATGTTTTTCATCCCCAGAGTTCTGCAAGAAATGTTGGGATGAGGCCTGAGTGCAAGGAATGCTGGGATGAGGCCTGAGTGTAAGGAATGTCGGGATAAGGCCTGAGTGCAAGGAATGTTGGGATAAGGCCTGAGTGCAAGAAATGTTGGGATGAGGCCTGAGTGCAAGGAATGTTGGGATGAGGCCTGAGTGCAAGGATTGTCGGGATAAGCCCTGAGTGTAAGGAATGTTGGGATAAGGCCTGAGTGCAAGGAATGTTGGGATGAGGCCTGAGTGCAAGGAATGTTGGGATGAGGCCTGAGTGTAAGGGATGTTGGGAAAAGGCCTGAGTGCAAGGAATGTCAGGATAAGGCCCGAATATGGCTTTTCAGTCCTGCCTGTTCATTTGGAACTCTCCTGACTGATATTTAGGATTTTTGGGGTGATAAATTCTGCCTCAAGTGCGTTCTCAAGAAATAATCCCCCCTGGAAAGAAGGGACATTAAAGGGAAAGAAGGATCAGCAAAAAAAAACCCCATGGATATTTTGCTGGGGAAGTGATGACTTTTCCAGGAGAAGTGATGCTGGGAAGGGGAAGGATTCATTTTTCCCTGTCCTGCTGCAGCTTTTCACCCCAATCTCACAGACTCAGCACAGATTTTTCTCTTCTCTTTGTCCATTTTGATGCTGAAATAGGACAAGTTTTAAGTTTTTTAAATAATCAGAGGCCTCCAAGTGCTCTGTGGAGCTGGAGGAGAGGCAGGAACGTCACTGGAAACCTTGGAGGGCTGAGATTAATGTAGCAAAGGCTCAGCTCTGGCCATGAGTGTTGTCGAGCTTTGAGGAACAGCAGCAAAGAAATAAATACAAAGAAACACTGAAATCAGTAAAAAAAACCTCCCAAAGGAATTGCTGATTAGAGCCCAGTCCAGGACAGACCTTAATGCCTGGGAATATGTTGGGTTTTGGGAGTATTTTGGTGCCACCAGAAGAGATTCCACCTTTTTGAATCTGCCCATGTGGGAAACTAAGTGGGAAATTAGTGAAGTTTGAAGAGAAGGAAGCTTTAAAGTGCTTTTTGGGAGCTGCTGGAAAGGAAATTAGGATAAGGGAGTCAATAACAAAATGACTGGTTAATAAAATCATGGAATTATGGAATGGTTTGGGTTGGAAGAGTTCTTTTCCTTAAAAAAAACCAAGTGACGGGATCAGAGGAAACGGCCTCAAGTTGCACCAGGGGAGGTTGAGGTTGGACATCAGGGAAAATTCCTTCGTGGAAAGGGATGTCCCACCCTGGCACAGCTGCCCAGGGCAGTGGAGGAGTCCCCATCCCTGGAATTCCCTGTGGATGTGGCAGTAGAGGACACGGATAGGGATGAACACGGTGGTGCTGTTTTGCTGATTGGACTCGATGATCCCAGAGGTTTTTTCCAGCCTTAACAATTCCACGATGTTCCAAGCATTCCCTGTGCTCAGGGAAGTGATTCCACCCTTTTTCAGGCACACCATGATGAAGATGCCAACAGAATTCCAAGGATTTCCCACGGAGGGTGGACACTGAGCTACTCCCAGGAAGATGAAGAGGAGAGCCCGGGGCCCTACAGGGAATGTGCTTAAAAATCCACATTCTCTCTTCCCATCCTCATCCCTGCCTTACATTTCTGCCCCCTTTGGAATACGAGCTCCAGAAGGGATGAACCACCCCCTGGAGAGCCCGGAGCAGAAGAAATTCAGCCGCTGGAGCCGGAATTTGCTCCCTGTGAACGCAGAAAGGAACCCAAAACCTCCCAAAAATCCTCCTCTGGCTCCGGACCGGAATTCTCCAGCAGCGGCTGCCGCATCCCTGTAGGAAAGGGAAGCGAACAAAGGGCTCGGTGCCTGTAAACAAGGGCTGTTGTTAAAGGGCCGGGGGGGGTTTTGCGGAGGCCGCTCCCAAATAAACCCCCCCCGGGCTGCGGGGGCTGCGAGGGACAAGAATTGGGACTATGTGAAAAATGTCCCGATTCTCGCCCTCCCCCGGGGGGGGGGGTGGGGGTGGTGGGGGGGGAATGAACTTCCACCCGCTTCCAGGCGGCTCCCAGGGACATCCCAGGGACGGGAGGAGCCCGAGGGAAGCGCAGGGAGGGCTCCAGGGTGGGAATTCCAGGCTGGGACAGGATTCCAGGGGGGATGTCCCGGTTCACCTGTGCCCGTTTGGTGGCGGGGGGGGGGGAACGGGGGGGACAGGTGTGAAATGGGGCTGTGGATTCCCCCCATGGGATGGGAGTCAGCGCTGGTTCAGGTGACAGGGACCAGCAGAGTCCTCTGGATGAACTCCCAGTGCCGCTGCTCTGCAGGACTGACCCCAACCCCGGCACCGGGAGGACGTGGAGCTGCTGGAGCAGGTCCAGAGGAGGCCACGGGCTGGAGATCAGCGGCTGCTTTGACAGCAAAACTCCTCAGGAGCAACTTCAATCAGGGAATTACAGGATGGTTTGGGTGGGAAGGACCTTAAAGTTCATCCTGTTCCACCCCTGCCATGGGCAGGGACACCTTCCACTGTCCAACATTGCTCCAACCTGGCCTTGGACACTCCCAGGGATCCAGGGGCAGCCACAGCTTCTCTGGGAAATTCATTTCAGGGCCTCCCCAGCCTCCCAGCCAGGAATTCCTGCCCAATATCCCATTTAAATCTCCCCTTTTCCAGTGGGAAGCCATTCCCTGTGTGCTGTCCCTCCAGGCCTTGTCCCCAGTCCCTCTCCAGCTCTCCTGGAGCCCCTTCAGGCCCTGCCAGGGGCTCTCAGCTCTCCCTGGAGCCTTCTCTTCTCCAGGGGAACCCCCCCAGCTCTCCCAGCCTGGCTCCAGAGCAGAGGGGCTCCAGAATCTTGGGATGGTTTGAGTTGGAAAGGATTTTAAAGGCCATTCATTTCCACCCCCTGCCCTGGGCAGGGACACCTCCCACCAGCCCAAGCTGCTCCCACCTGGCCTTGGACAATTCCAGGGATCCAGGGGCAGCCACAGCTTCTCTGGGAATTCCATCCCAGCCCCTCCCCACCCTCCCAGCCAAGAATTCCATGTCAGAGCTGGTTTGGGCAGTTTCTCACCCACTTAAGGAGGGAATTGAGGAAAGGAGGCAGGAAGGGGGGATTTTTCCTCCATCCCAGTGCTTCCCGTGGAAATCTCCCTCCCAGACCCCACTGCCCCTCAGAACCTTCCCAGCTTTTCCCCTCAAAGGATCCTTTCAATCTCTGCCCTGTCCCAAATCACCCCCAGATGGGCCCAGCTCTGACTCAGTCTCCATCACCATCCCAAAAATCAGACTCCCTGCAGGAATTTTTCCCGGGGACACGACGGTCTCCTCCCGTATCCATGAGCAGGTGACTCACAGAGCTGGATGATCAAGAGGCCGGGCTTAAGTTCTGATCTTACACTCAGAAAGGGTGGGACCAGGGGACATCCAGAGACCTCTTTCAATGGAATTTGTCCTTCTCTTCCCTGAAATCCACATTCTTGGAAAAGCAGGGGTGTTGCTTGGCATTGCTGGGATTTGTCATCCCCGGAGCGGGGCGTTACTTCCTCGTTTCTTTGAATTATTCTCCCTGTTTTCTGTCCCACTCTCGTTTTCATTCCTTGCTTTTGACAGTTCCCGCGTGTCTCTCCTCGGATGCGTTTTCCATGAAATAAAGCCTGGTGGATTTTTCCCGCTTTTCCAAACCCAGGGATGAAGCTCTGGCTGCCCAGCCTTGTCAGCTCAGGGGACGTGGCACAGGCTGAGCCTTTTAGTCCATGGCCTTTTCCCAACAAAGCCTGAACTTATTTCCGGTCATTTGAGGATCCAAGGGAACAGAGTGAATGGAAAATCATGGAATCATGGAATTGCTTAGGTTGGAAAAGATCTTTAAGGTCGTCGAGTCCAACCATTCCCCAGCACTGCCAAGGCCACCCCTGACCATGTCCCCAAGTGCCACATCCACAGGGATTTTAAATCCCCCCAGGGATCCAGCCCTGCCCTGGGCAGCTGTGCCCAGGCTGGACAGCCCTTTCCAGGATGGAATTTTCCCAACATCCAATCAAAACTTCCTCTGGTTCAACTTGAAGCTGTTCTCTCTCATCCTGTTTCTTGTTCCCTGGGAGCAGAGCCCAATACCCTCTGGCTCCAACCTCCTTCCAGGGAATTTTAGGGATCCAGAAGGTCCCCCCTGAGCCTCCTTTTCTCCAGGCCGAGCCCCCCCAGCTCCCTCAGCTGCTCCTGCTGCTCCAGCCCCTTCCCAGCTCCGTTCCCTTCCCTGCACACGCTCCAGCCCCTCCGTGTCCCTCTGGCCTTGAAGGATCCCAAACTGATCCCAGGATCTGACTGGCTTCACTGAATTCCTTTGGCCCAAAAATCCAGGCTGCAAACCCCGTTCCACTCCATTCCATCTCATCCCATTCCTTCCCATTCCACGTGTCCCCCTGACAAAGGGTCACCTCTGAAAGGTTCTACCTGCTCAGGTGCTGATGTTGGAGACGACTCTGCCCTCTGGAGACTTTCCCAGGTGCCTCTGGAGATTCCAAGCCTGGGCTGGTTGATTTTATTCAACCTCTTCTCCTTTCCTTTTCTCTGTTTGGAAAAATCCCCTCCTTCTGCATTGCCTGGACAGGGAAGGTACCAGAGCCAGGCATGCAGGTTCTGGGAGCTCCACAAGCATCAAGGAGTTCTTGGGAGCTCAGAGATGGAGAGAAACATCCCCCAGACAGGCCCAAAGAGGCCACCAGAGGGAAAACTAATCCCAGAGGGAAGGAAGGGCTCAGGATCAAGCAGGACTGGACCTTTAGGTCGGAAAACCTGCCAGGTTAAACCTGCATTTCTCGGGAGAAATGGCCCAGGGCAGGGGCCTGGATGGTCCAGGACTTTGTGTCCTGGGTGTTCTTCCTCGGGGCCACGGCAGTGGGATTCCCACAGACGTTCCCAGAAAGGAAAGCTCCATTCCAGAGGCTGGATTTGGGCAGCAGGGAGGAGCTGGGCTGCTCTGACCTCCCTGCCCCGTCCGACCACGAGTGCTGGGAGTGTGTCCTGCATCTCATTCCAGGTTGCCCAGAGAAGCTGTGGCTGCCCCTGGATCCCTGGAAGTGTCCAAGGCCAGACTGGAGCAAGCTGGGATAGTGGGAGGTGTCCCTGCCCGTGGCAAGGGGGGAACTGGATGGGCTTTAAGTTCCCTTCCCACCCAAAGCATTCCATGATTCCATGACATTCCCACCGAGAAGGTCCTTTGCAGTCCCCCCCAACTGCTCGCCCGGAATCGTTGGAATTCCAGGGTTTGAGGAAACCTGAGGGATTTCCCTGAGTTCCTGCTCTCCTTCCTCACTGGTCCTTCCACAGGGACAGCGGAAAACAGGGAGAAATCCAATATTTGTGGAGCCCTTGGGTGTTAATTCTCACGGCCCTGGTTGGGCTGAAGCAGCAAGGGATGGGATTGTAAATCCACAGGTCAGCTGGAAACCCTCCCCCAGCCCTCCTCCTAAAATATTCCAGGCAAGGAAGGGCTGCTTGGAACTGATTTTTCCCCGGAATTAAACTCTGGAATGGCTGGAGATGTGCTGGGAGGAGACTTCACACAACCATCTGCATTCCCCGCAGAGCTGTCAGGCGGCACCGGCTTTCCTGGGGCAAAATCCCAGCTCTTTTCCCACGTTTTTCCTGGATAACACCAAGGTGTGGCTCAAAGTGCTTCCAGGCAAAAGGGTTTAAGGGTTTTTATCCAGGCCTTAGGAGAGAAAACTCTCTCCTTTGCAGATTTATCTGGAGTTCCAGGAAATCCCCTGGCTGGGCAGAAATGGGGATTTCTCCCACTGGATAAGGAATTCCCTGCAAAGCCCAGCTCAGCTTCCACATTTCCCTCAGGGAACTCTTCTGGGCTGGCAGAGGGGGAGTGTTTGAAGGGAAAAGAGGAACTTCTTGGTTCCCCTCACGTTTCCAGCACTGGGATGGCTTTGGTTGGCCGTTGGATATTTTATGGATCTAATATTTTATATGGAAACGGCCAAATGAGGATTTTTATTTGGATTGGAGGCGAATTCCGACAGAAGCCCCCAAACATAAATCCCCAAGTTTGGAAGCCAAATCCAAGCTTTCAAGTTCCCTTCAGAAAACACGAGCCCAGACAACTTCGGTGGAGCTCCCAGTCCCCGTTTTTGGGTGTCAGCACTGGGGCCATTCCAGCTTTTTTTTACAGTGGGAATCTTGCTGAGGTTTGAAACCTGAATTCTGAGAGGAGGAAAAGCTTTTCCTGCCCGACTGGAGCAGCCTGGGCTTGGATTGAGAAGCTCATGTTGATAAAGACACATTTCTTCCCCCCCTTTGGTTTTTGTGGGATCTGGGGGGATTCAGGTTGTTCTTCTCCATCCTCAGGAATTGTCTCCTGAGTTGGCTTTCCATGAATTCCTTGTTCCCACCTGTTAATAACCAAAGGTTATAATAACCAAAGGTAATTAACTGTTTTTTTTCTTTTGTTGGGGCCAAAAGCATTTGGCAAAATTCACGTTGTTTTTTTGGTCGCTCTGAAGTACCAGTTTTGAAAAAATGAACTAAAATGTCTGAAACAAAAGCTGAAAAATACTAAGTCTGATTCTAATCTTATTGAGAAATGCCAACTGTCTTTTCTAATAGGTGTACATTTTATGATTTAATTCAGTGGTTACATGAATTAAAAATAAGACTTGGCAGAAAACTTTGTGATAATGTAAAAACCCTTTCTTTTCATCTCCGTCTCCTTTCCTTGATTGCATCGAGGAAATTCCATTTCCTGGCTTGCATCAAGCCAGAAGGGAAGGAAGTGATGTCTCCCAGGTGTTTCAGTCCTTGTGGGGAGGCCAAAGAGGAGAAAAGTGGGATTTACTCAGGAAGGGAATGAAAACTCCGTGGAAAATGTCCATGGAAAATGTAACTGGCTCCCATTCCCATCAGAAATGGCATCTTTGCTTTGGATCCCCAAATCACTGAGCAAATCCTGGACAAAAGAACATTCAAAGTGCTGCTTGGTTTGGTTTTCACCCCTGGGAAGCTCTCAGGGAATTCCAGGATATCCTGGAAAGGGGGAAAGGACCGTGAGGATCCGCGAAATCCAACGCCTGAAAATGAAAAAAAAAAATCCATCCCCCTAAAAAAAGTGGTAAAACCCCCAAAATTTGCCAAATGAAAGCTGGCTGTGGCAGGAAGATGATTCGCTCCAAAAATGGGGGATCCTGAGCTGGAAAAGCAGCTGGAATTTCATCCGTTTCCAGCCCGTGGGGTGGCACGAGGTGGGATTCCGGGGGTGGTCACGGCACCAACCCTGCCAGAGCTCCAGGAGAGTTTGGACACTCTCAGGGCCAGGGTGGGATTCCTGGAGTGTCCTGGGCAGGGCCAGGAGTTGCTCAGGACATTCCATGATTCCATGAGCTGCTTTGAAAAGGAGGGATAAACACGGAAACGGGCACAACTCGTTTGGCCAACTCTGCCTGAACCTCTAAAATCCAGAGGCAGGACAACTTTCTCCAGTGCAGCCCGAAGCAAAGTCCTCACCAGCAGCAGGGGGAGGGAATTCCTGCGGGATTGGGGTCCCAGATGGGCCTTTTGGAGCTTCCCAGGGAAAACATGGAACCTCCACCTCCTTCAACTGGAGGTTTTCCGAGCTCCAAACGAGCTGCAGGTTGGCCTGAGGCCACGGCATTCCTGACAAAACCCGGCAGGAGGGAAAACCAGCTCAGAGTGACCCCAAAAAAATCTGGAATTCCTTGCGTTGGAACAACGTGATCCCGTTGGAAAATCGCGGAGCGTTGTCCCGCGCCCGGAACGTCCAGCTCGGGTGGATCAGCGGCTTTATTTTGTGGAGGAATTTAATCCTGGTGTGTTTGGAGCCCTCAGGGTGGGGCTGAACTTGCCCTGTTGTCCTGGAATGTCTGGGATCCTGCAGGAAAAGCTCAGGTGGGGAGAGGAGGGACAGTGGGATGAGCTGGAGGGAGATGTTGGCTTCCCAGCCCAGAATCCTCTGGGATGGGTCAGAAAATCCCAGAAGAGGCCAGGGAGTGTCCAGTGAAAGTGCAGAGGAGTGAGGAGCAGCAGGATCGTGGTCAGAGCAGGATTTGAGCAGGGGCTGAGCGCAGGGAGCTCTTAGTCCGTGGTAAATAAATATAAATAATATAAATAATAAATAACAGCAAATGTAAAGGATATAAACTTATCCCACGTTTGCTGAGCGTTGAGGGAATGTCGCAGGGAATAAGGTAAAATATGCAAAGAGCTGTTTTTTGGGATTTGTGGATATGTGGGAGGAGGCAGGTCAGGATGGTTGGTATCTCCCTGTGCTATTCCAGGTTATCCCACTGTTATTCCTGCAGGGAACTGGTGGCATTAACCTGGAGAGGGGAATGGTGTGCTGGGATTGGGAGTTTATGGGATCATGGGATGGTTCAGGCTGGAAGGAAGCTCCAGAGGTGTTCAGTCCAACCTCCTGCTCCAGGTAGGGCAGGGCAACTGCACCTTGGAGTGCTCAGCTTGGTGGGGTTTTATCCCTGGTTTTCAAGCAGGAAGGATCAGATATATCTATCTATATATATAAAAATATATAACTAATTTTTAGGTGCAATAATAGAATAATAAAATCCCAGGATGGTTTGGGTGGGAAGGGACCTAAAAGCCCATCCAGTGCCACCCCTGCCATGGGCAGAGACACCTCCCACCAGCCCAGGTTGCTCCAAACTGGCCTTGGACACTTCCAGGGATCCAGGGAGAGCCACAGCTTCTCTGGGAAATTCATTTCAGGGCCTCCCCCACCTCCCAACCAGGAATTCCTTCCCAATATCCCATTTAAATCTCCCCTTTTCCAGTGGGAAGCCATTCCCTGTGTGCTGTCCCTCCCTGCCTTGTCCCCAGTCCCTCTCCAGCTCTCCTGGAGCCCCTTCAGGCCCTGCCAGGGGCTCTCAGCTCTCCCTGGAGCCTTCTCTTCTCCAGGGGGACCCCCCCAGCTCTCCCAGCCTGGCTCCAGAGCAGAGGGGCTCCAGCCCTGGCAGCAGCTCCGGGGCCTCCTCTGGACTCTCTCCAGCAGCTCCACGTCCTTGTGCTGTTGTTCCCAGGGCTGGAGCAGCTCTGCAGGGGGGTCTCACCTCAGACAGGGGCAGAGGGGCACAATCCCCCCCTGCCCTGCTGCTTTGGATGCAATCCCAGTGTGAAGCTGGGGCTGAGAAGGCTCCCCAGGGTTTGCCCGAGCAGAGGGAGAGGCTCTGGCAGAGGCTCCAGATCCATGAGCACAAAACCCTTCTCTGGGAAACCATCCCAGGGTATCCAACAACTCCAACCCGACCCCTGGGCCAGCCCCGGAGGAGAAGGTGCTTTAAGGCTGAATTCTCTTTCTGTCCAAACCTCCCGTTCCTCCAGGTGGGAGAGTTCCCCCCCTTCCCAGAAATCCTGACGGGTGGGAAGCATCTCCTGAGCCAGGATGATGCTCTGGAATATAAATATCCCGTGATGAGCCACAGCCTGAATGTCAACGAGTGGAAACGACCTTTCCCTGCTGAGCCTCCGCGAATCCACTTAAAAACCTGGGGGATCCAAGAACAAATCCTCGTCCTGCCGGGGCAGGGAAGGCAAAGCCTGGGGAGGAGGTGAGTCCAAATCCGTGTCCAAAATATCTGGGTGGCACCAAATCCTGGCTGCGATTCCCGGCTGGATTTGCTCGAGGAGACATTTAGGCACCAGGATCCTGCGCTGGTGGAATTCAAAAGGCCACGGAGAAAGGGGGCTTTGTTTGAGCCCTGTGACTTTTATGGAAAGGGAGAGGGAAAAACAGATTCTGTTCGGAAATTAGGGAAGTGGTTATTTCTGGAAGGAGCACCTTGCCCAGGATTCCCTCAGGATGAGGCGAGTGGAGCTTTCACTGCTTGTAAAAGGGGAGAGAGGAAGGGAAAAGGAGCCATCCGAGATGTGGAGCTCATCCCAGGGGATTTGCCGTGCCTTTGGGGTTGGAATTACATGATCTTTAAGGTCCCTTTCGACCCAAACCATTCCATGATTCTATGAACAAGCAGGAGAAGGTTCCAGAGCGACACAGGGCAGGGAAATAGGGATGTCCCCGTCTGCCTTCCCCAGGGATGGTCAGGGCTGGAGGGTTTGTCGTGGCATCTCCAAGGCAATTCCCCTTCGAGGTGGGACCACTCACTGATGGCTCCTGATCCCAGTGTCCCTGGTTGGCCACAGTTCCTTGAATCCCAGAAAACTTGGCGTGGGAAGGGACCTTAAAGCCCATCTCGTTCCACCCCCTGCCATGGGCGGGGACACCTTCCCCCATCCCAGGTTGCTCCAAGCCCCATCCAACCTGGCCTGGGGCACTTCCAGGGATGGGAGAGCCATGTCGGTTCATCCTTCAGCAGGAATTCCCTCTGGTGAAGCCCTTTTTTCCAGTGAGGACTGGGAGGAGGTTACAATTCCAGTCTCGCTGCTGGGGACACCTTCACTTTTCCTGGGGTCAGCAGCAGAATACAGTCTGAGCAGGCTGGGACAGTGGGAGCTGTCCCTGCCCACGAGATGATCTCAGAGGTCCCTTCCAAGCCATTCTGGGATTCCAGGATTCCATGAATCAGGATCCTGGTAAAGCCATTTCTCCTCATGTTTCCTAAAGGAATCGATCTCTCCATGCGTCTTCACGGTCTCTGTTCCCCTTCCTCCTCCCAGCCTTCAAACCTGCCAAAAAAATGGGATGAATAGAGCCCAGCACTGCTCAGACCACTGGACAAAGCAGTTGGGATTTATCTGGAAATCAGGGAAGAGCTGGCAAGGCCTAAAAAGGAGGATTTGGGATCTCAGGGAATGATGATTTTCCCCCTCTCGTTCTGGGGGACGTTGCAGGGCCCAGCCTGGGCTCTGTGGAAAACTGCACCTCATCTGAGGACAAAGGAGAGAATGGGAGAGAAAAACCCGGGAATTGAAACAGGAAATGACAAAAAAGAGGGATGCTTTTCCAGGGAATTGCCGTGGCCTCAGAGCAGAGCTGTGCTTGGCACAGGGCTGGGCACAGATGGCCTTGTGCCACCTCCCCTGTGCCCAGCACAGGCTGGGCTGGCACTCCAGACCCTCCAGACTGGTCTCTGGGCAGCTCTAAATGAATCTCACAGCTGCACTGAGCTCCCTCCGGGGCTTTTCCAGCAGCCAAGGATCCAACAGATCCCAGGCATTCCCAACCTCACCGATGGGAAGGAGCCCCCGAATCCCAGAGCTCGAGGTCCTGGATGAGGCCGGGAGCTTTTTCTTGTCCCTGGTGCTGCTCTGGGCACTCCCTGAGGTCACTGCTGGGAATGTGAGTGTGGAAGTGAAAACTGGGGGCCTTGGCAACCCTCTGGAGCAGAGTGGGATGGAGTAAAGCAGCCCTGGGAATGACTCCCAGGGATGACAAGCCGGAAGGTCCTTCCCATGGTGTGCCGGGGAGATGTGGAGCTCCCTGAGCAAAGATGCTGCAGGAACTGGTGATTTCCATCCCTAATAAATCCCATCCTTTCCTTGGGAGCGGCCCTGAGGAGAAGGACTTGGGGTGTTGAGGGGTGAGAAGCTCCACATGACCCTGGACAGAAATTCCCCGTGCCCGGAGCTGATCCCACAGGGGGAATTCTGGTGAGACCCCCCTGCAGAGCTGCTCCAGCCCTGGGAACAACAGCACAGGGACGTGGAGCTGCTGGAGAGAGTCCAGAGGAGGCCCCGGAGCTGCTGCCAGGGCTGGAGCCCCTCTGCTCTGGAGCCAGGCTGGGAGAGCTGGGGGGGTTCCCCTGGAGAAGAGAAGGCTCCAGGGAGACCTGAGAGCCCCTGGCAGGGCCTGAAGGGGCTCCAGGAGAGCTGGAGAGGGACTGGGGACAAGGGAGGGAGGGACAGGACACAGGGAATGGCTTCCCACTGGAAAAGGGGAGATTTAAATGGGATATTGGGAAGGAATTGCTGACTGGGAGGGTGGGGAGGCCCTGAAATGAATTTCCCAGAGCAGCTGTGGCTGCCCCTGGATCCCTGGAAGTGTCCAAGGCCAGTTTGGAGCAACCTGGGCTGGTGGAAGGTGTCCCTGCCTGTGGCAGGTTGGACTAAATGATCTTTGAAGGTCCTTTCCAACTGAAACTGTTCTATGATTCCAAAAAAAACCCCGACCCCAAAACTGGAGAAGAATTGTCCACATGGAAGGTGACCAGGAGGGACACAGGGATGTGAGGGACAGGGATGTGAGGGACACAGGGATGTGAAGGACACAGGGATCTGAGGGACACAGGGATGTGAGGGACACAGGGATGTGAGAGACACAGGGATCTGAGGGACACAGGGATGTGAGGGACAGGGATGTGAGGGACACAGGGATTTGAGAGACACAGGGATCTGAGGGACAGGGATGTGAGGGACAGGGATGTGAGGGACACAGGGATCTGAGGGATAAAGTACAGGGATGTTAGGGACAGGGATGTGAGGGACAGGGATGTGAGAGACAGGGATGTGAGGGACAGGGATGTGATGGACACAGGGATTTGAGAGACACAGGGATCTGAGGGACAGGGATGTGAGGACAGGGATGTGAGGGACACAGGGATTTGAGAGACACAGGGATCTGAGGGACAGGGATCTGAGGGACAAGGATCTGAGTGGCACAGGGATCTGATGGACACAGGGATCTGATGGACACAGGGATCCAAGGGACAGGAATCTGAGGGAAACAGGGATCTGAGAGACAGGGATCTGAGAGACAGGGATGTGAGAGACAGGGATGTGAGGGACAGGGATGTGAGAGACAGGGATGTGAGGGACAGGGATGTGAGGGACACAGGGTTGTGAGGGACACGGATTTGAGAGACACAGGGATCTGAGGGACAGGGATCTGAGGGACACAGGGATGTGAGGGACAGGGATCTGAGGGACACAGGGATCTGATGGACACAGGGATCTGCTCATTGCAGAGGAGTCAGACCTGTCGACCTCCAGAAATTCCTTCCCGTGATTGATCCCACAGCCCAGGCAGAGCCACAAACCCCATCATCCCACCGGGATTTTTGGAGGAGTGTGGGAAATGGAGGCTGGGGCTGCTCCTGTGGAGCAGGACTTCTCCTCCAGGGCTCCCTCCGTGCCAGGGGGTGGGAGCTGGGGAGGCTCCCCGGCAGCTCCAGCTGCTTCCCAGCTGTGGGGACACAACCAGGAGGGTGGGAAGGGCTGAGTCACGTTCCGTGCTCCGCAGGGATCGGGAAGAGCTTGCGGAAGAGCACACGGAGAGCAGGGAAGAGCTGCTGGGCAGGGAGTGACCTTTGGAAGCACCTCCTGCCCGGGTGGGAAATGGCTCTTTATCTCCACCCCCCCAAAAAAATCAATACAAATGGAAAGGTTTATTTTTAAGGGGGTTAAAATGTCCAAAAAGCAGGATTTTTGGGGGTTGTTTTCCCTGGTATAACAGAGCCCAGCTCCTTGGAGATGGGAGTGCAGCTGGAGAGGGGTGTCCCTCTCCCGAGGGGACACAGGGACGTCTCCTGCAGGAAGCAGGTGCTGGAATCACCGTTTCCCCTCCACGTTCCTGGGCTGTTTGAAGGCAATTCCTCCACCCCACAGGGAGAAGGTGCCTCGGTTCGGAGCAGGAGCAAAGCCAACCCCTGGCAGTGCCACTGGAATCCTCTCCAGGAGAGCTGGGAATGTCTCCGGGCTCGGAATGCCAACCTGAAGGTGTCTGAACAGCGACCCCGTGGTTGTCCCTCTCCCAAATCCATCCTTTTCCTTTCCCAAACACCTCTTTCTCCACCTTCCTCAACTTCCTGGATTCCAATCTTCCAACTCTGAGCAACCTGGACCCGTGGAAGGTGTCCCAGCCCGTGGCAGGGGTGGGAATGAGGTGATCTTTCCCACCCAAGCCATTCCACGATTCCATGCCTTTGGGGGTTATTAAATCAAGTCTCTGTATCCCGTTTTTCCCCCTTTTCAAAGCCATTCCTGGGGCTCTGGGTTAGCGAGGACGTTGTGCAGGCAGAGGGGAGGAATTCCAGGAAAGAAGGTGCTTTCCTAACGGGAACCCAAAGGGAACATGGGATGGGACAGAGCCACATCTGGTCTTAATTCTTCCAGTGACTTTTTCTTTCGGGGCTCAAATGAGACAGAAATTCAGGGAATTGTTTCCTCTGGGAGATAAAACAACGCAGAGGCCTTTTGGTAAAGAAAAAAAAAAAAGAAAATACGATAATGAGCCGTTTGGAATTCTCTGTTTCAAACCCATCCCTTGCCTCGGCCTGGAATTCAAAGGATTCCTCGTGAGGATGAAACGGAGCTGAAAGGAAAACAAAACAAAGCACCTTGGAGTGAAAAAAAAGTTGGTAGAAAAATACAGAGTTCTTTGTTCCACACAACAAAAGCAGGAACAAAGCCTGCTTTGGGGTGGGGGTTGAACCAGCCCCCTTTTCTAACAGTTCAACTGCTTTTTCGGGGGAAAAGGTGTGGAATTTTAAGGCTAAAGGTGCTTTTTCCTGGCACAGGATGGGGCAGTGGGGTTGAGGGGGAACTGCTGGAGTGAGATCAGGTGGGGAAATCTG